>NC_133780.1:7228071-7229557 GCF_003597395.2 Chelonoidis abingdonii | reverse complement strand
CCCCACAGCCCAGATCCCCCCCTCAGGGCTATCGCTGATGACTCCCTTCCTCCTCACAGACTCTCTGGCCACCCCCACAGCCCAGTATTGCCCAGCCCCCACCTTCACTTCCCAGCAACATCTCCCCGAGGTGAATCCCTCACAGCCCAGCACCCAGGCCCAATAGTCAAATCTCTCAGGGTTGTCGGGCAGATCCTGGCGTGTGTCTCTCCATCTCACACTTTTCCGATCCTCAGACAGGACGAGATGGGGATGAGCCGTGTCTCGATCCAGAGTCACATTCACTGGGGAGAGAGAATCAGAGCGTTAGGGGCAGAGCTCAGTACTAGGGGAGGCTGGGACCATGTCTCACACTCCCCAGCAGCCTTGTCTTGCCTGGGACAGGCCTGGATCCCAGGTCACTGCCTCTGTCCTGGGCACCTGAGGCTGAGCAGAGATGTCATTGCAGTTCCTCAGTCTCTGTAAGGAGACCCACTTCATTAATTTCCCATTTGCTTGCATAAACTTCAGCTCCCAGCTACCCCTGTTGGTTCTGCTCCATTCTCAGCAGGAGAGAAACAGCCAGGAAGGTTTTAGTGAGGAGGGAGAAGAGGAAGCAGCTACAGTTTTGAACCCCAGAGGGAATCTCCCTCCTCTAATGCAGCCTCCACTCTCAGGCCAGGGAACAGAGAGGATGATGCAGCATTGGGGAAGAGCTGCTTAACACCAAAAAGTAGGAGGTAGCATTGAGTGAAGTAGCCCCATCCCCAGCCCAGAGAGAAGGGAGGAGCTGCCAGCATTAGAAAGAGAGGATCTCCCCAATCCAGGAAGCAGTGAGCAGCTCCAATGGGAGAGCCCGGCCCTGCAGGGACATTGGAGAAGAGTGATGGGGAGACCCCCTGCACTGGGAAAAAGCAGAGGGATGTGTCAGCCTTCGGAGCAGAGAGCTCTGTTCAGGTGCTGCTCAGGGAGAGTGTTTGTTCATTAGCATGGGCATGAACTCAGCACTAAGGTTGGTGTCAAGATTATTTGTGTGATGTCAGCTTGAGATCTCCCCAGGTGTTCTGGCACCTTGGTATAAGTTGGGGAGGGGGGTACTAGGTCGCATCACCTGTGGACCTGCCCTCTCCCTTCCCTGCCCCATTCTTCATCTTCTCGCCGAGGCCCTGCCCCTGGCCAGGCTGGGAGCCTTGGCCACTCTGCCGAGCCCCTGAGCCTCCACCTTCCCATGTCCCCACTCTCCGGCGTGCACCATCCAGGACAGGTGGAGGGTCCAGGAGGAAGAGGAGCAGAGGTGGGGCCACTGAGAGGGGCCAGCTCCGGGAAGATGCTGTGCTACACAGGGGGAGCTGATCAGCTGCCTCACCACAAAGCACAGCCACTGCCTGTGATGCTCCACGCCTGCCCAAGGCTTGCAGTTTGGGGGAGCAACATGTTCCCATGCCCCCAAACTATGCCCATGTTAAAAAGTGGGTGGGCTTGGCCTTCTGGCTCCCCATGTTCCTGT
>NC_133780.1:7221002-7227971 GCF_003597395.2 Chelonoidis abingdonii | reverse complement strand
GATTCTCTGCTGCTTTCACAGATCCAGACTAACACGGCTACCCCTCTGATACTAATCATGCTTGTTGCTCTTCTCTGGATTCTCTCCAGTTTGTCCACATCTATCCTGAAACGTGGAACCCAGAACTGGGCCCAATACTCCAGCTGAGGCCTAATCAGCACAGGGTAGAGCGGCATAACTACTTCTCATGGCATATCTTGTATAAGAGTTATTGTGATTTTGTAATACTGGTATCAATTCCATTATAAATGGTCACCCATATTCCATACAGCCTCACACTTGGATACTATAATGATACACATACCTAGATGGACAGAGAAACTGAGTTGCCTCATATGCAGCACATGGAGAATTACTCCTTCAGAAGGGTTGGGAAGGATGTGGAGACTTATTTACTGATATTGCGCCAATCTGAAATTTGTTGTAGGGGTGGGTTTGGGGTTGTTGTTTTGTTTGGTTGGTATTGGTTTGGGTTTTTTTCAGTTTTGTACAAAGGAGTGGAATAGGCATGATTTATAAATCCCTACAATGAAACAAATCTTACAAGCAGCAGCAGGACCAGTGGGATTCCTACCTGATTCCAGCTTGGGAATGTGATAAATAATGAAGAAAATGATCAAATTAGGCAGAGAGGCGATCACTGTGGAGCAAGGACAGAATGAAAGAACCTTCATCTTCACTGTAACTTGATCTGGACAACAGGATAGAGAGGAGAAAAATACTTTACTAAAACATGTTTTGCATTCAAATCTGATTTGTTAGAAAAAAGGAACTATTATCTGTAGTTAGTGAATTGAACTGATTGTTTCTGGTCACCGTGTCTTTCAAGATTTTAGAGCTGGTAGATCTCATCCTCTCACACCTTGTTTTTAATGACAGGTTCAAAGTGGAAAACAACCTTTCCTGATTTTTCAACTCCCAACTGGTTTCTCAGTTTTGAATGGACGAGTCATTGATTTGAGCTAGTTGGGTACACTGAAATGAATAAAATATTTTCTGTGTACCTGCAGAACAGGCTATTGTTGTCAAAAGCTGGGTGAGCCCTTCAACAAATTCTGCTTCCAGGTGCTTAGCCAGTGACTGCCACCGCTTCATTGATCTGAATTTCTTTAAAACTTTTGAAGAAACATATACTGCTTGAATGTTATAAAAAATAAATTAATTCCCCTCTCACCCCTATGGGTGGTATGTGTCTTCCTCAACCTCGGGTCCTCTACCAGAGGCCTGGGAGTTTGAGGGTTCTGCGCAGTATCTTAGCTGTTCCTAGCACTGCACTCTTCTGGACCTCGCACATGTTGTTCCTGGATCTGTTGGGCCACTCACAACCAGCTTAGGAGTCACAGCCCCGAGTGCACCTACCACCTGTCACTTGACCACTTTGCCTTCACTTTCCACATCCTCTCTAGTTCCTCTTTTCAGGCCCTGGTACTTCTCCAGCTTTCTCATATTCCTTCTTCCTGATGTTGTTGTCACTTGGCACTGCTATATCTATCACCACCGCTGTCTTCTGGTCTTGTCTATTACCACGATGTCTGGTTGATTGGCCAGTACCTGCCTGTCCGTCTGGATCTGGAAGTCCACAGAATCTTAGCCCTGCTATTCTCCCAACCTTCTGTGGAATCTCGCCATCTGGTCTTGGAGGGTCTAGCCCATACGGCTGTGCAGATGTTCCTGTACACAATGCCAGCCACTCGGTTGTGCCGTTCAGTGTAATGCTGTTCCTGCCTGCATCTTACATCCTGCCACTACGTGTCATATATATATGTCTTAAGCATCAGTGTCATAATTTTAATTCCGAAAGAGAAACACTATTTAATTTAAATTAAAAAAATCCAAGTGAAAGAAAAGTCTCAGATTTAATTTTTTAAATCATTTTTAAAGATCAATGCTCATCCACCCTGAGTGTCTGACATTTCTTCACACCCTTATTGCCAAAGAACTACAGCACTTTGATGAATTAAAAATAATAGGAGTGATACACTGGTTTGTGTAGATTGGATGAATTACTGCAGAAAACTGACATTTGTTTGTTCCTTTCAAAAAAAGAGCAGCAGCACTGCCAAACCCAGCATTCAAAAGTCAGTGTATAACCCCACCTAATGTGTTAGGTGTGTGTGGTATTGTCTGGTCTTGTGTGTCTGCAGTGGCAGCTTGAACAGTTTTTTGCAGTGGGGGGTGCTGAAAGCCAGTTAAAAGTCCCCCCCCAAATTTTTTATCTCATACTCCTGTTTTACCCCTCCCCTCAGAGCTGGGGCTGGGAGCAGGGCTATATCTCCAGAAGGGTGGTGCATAGACACGGGTAAAGGGACTGAGGCTGGGGCCACAGCTAGTGGTGGGCAGGAGTGGATCCCACATGTGGGGCCAAGATCGGAGCGCTGGGGCCACGAGTAGAGCCCTGCATAAAACCTGGGGACACTGACACCGCCCGCCCCCCCAAGGCCTGCTTCCCGCACCTATGATTGTCTGGTCTTTAGCTTTGATTAGCTGTAAAACTGCATAATTGTTTAATTATGGGAACATATACAAGCTGTACATTTTTGTGGGGTGTTTTTTTGTGTGCTTTAGAATATTTCTTGCTTTATGAAAATCAATACAAAAAATCCTCCCCCCTGCACACACATTTTCAAAAAAATAAAATCAATCACAAATTGGGTCAAAAAAGGTATGTGATTGACTTAAAAATCAAAATATTTTTAAATATACATTTTTGAGTTCCTATTTTTTGCCATTTGGCTTCTGAGCCTTGCGGGTACACTCAATCCTAAACTCTTCCCTGCAACTATAAAAGGAGCTAGAAATTTATTTTTTTACTTAAATGAAATCAAATGTCACAAACTCAAAACTAGAACATTAGGGCTTTCAGAATATTACCAAATACTGGAGACAAAATAAAAAAAACAAACAAACACACATAACTATGAGAGTTGACAATACTGAACCTGAGATCCAAAAATACTTAAACAAACTGATTTTCAATAGAGTATGGCTTTTAGAAATATGTTTTTTTAAAGTGATTTTTCCTATTATTTTAATGTTTTAATTTTTCAACAAAAATGATGCTAAATGAAAAAAATATTTCAAAATTGATTCAAAATGAGAAACCCGAATCAAATGGAATAAAAACATTTTATTCACCCATCCCTTATCCTGCCTAAAAGGAGAAAAGGGTGAAAAAAGGAAAAACTAAAATCCCTATATTTTGTGCAATAATATATGATTAAAAATGTAAAAATAAGCAAAATGTTTTAAAACAAAACACACACTAATTTCCCAACAATACTGCCATTTTTAAATAGCTGCCTGCTCTCTACAGGTTTCTTCATGACAGTGCCCCTTGAACGGCTTTTTCACACAGGAGGAGATAATCTGTTCCACAATATACATCTGTCACAAATATAAATTCTATACTTTTTTCGCCCTTTTAATATAGCCTGAAGTACCCTACTCATGTGACACTCTTGAACACAGGATCAACATTAGACTCATGTTTAATTCCCACTGAGTTCAGAAGGAGAAAAGGAGGCAGTTTTCTGTTTTGACTTGATTCTGAGCACTAATTTTAGTTTTTTACAAGAACAAGAGGATTCACCCCGCCCCCCAGTCAAGAGGCAGAAAACTGCAATGACAGCACAGGGAGAAAACTAGACTGATGGCGACTGGGTTTGCTGCAGTAAATTTCCGTGTTCAATTAAAGACAGAAGTTACAAATCTCCCCAAGAACAGTGTTGAGCCCACCGTTCTTGAGTAATAAATTCAGCGAAACAAAGAAATGACTAATTCCACAAGCTGTCCAAAGTCTCGCGTATTCCATTGCTATGAAAACAAAATCTGCAACGTATTTGACGCAAATCACTGTCAGTGTAGCTGTTCTGTCAAGTTTCCGCAAGAGAAACAAATGATCACAGGATAATTTACTGCTTGTGTTTTGAACAATCTGTCCAAGCAGTAAGTATCGGGTCGTCACAAAACAGCCTTCTGAAGCAAAATTCACCACCTGGTGGGTCTTCTGGGAAGTTTAAAATCCCCTGGGTGTGGCCAGACTTCACCCCTTTGGCTGGGACAGCTACACGGTCACTGACTGGTCCCGTTTCTCACGCATGTTGCTCAGCTGATTCTGGCGATCAAAGAGCTGCAATTTCGTCTCGTGGCTTCTCCGCAGACCGGTGTTAACAGAAACGTGGGTTTGCTCCCAAGTGATGAACCTGCGCTCGGCTCGCAGCGTTCGCCTGGGGGAAGTGAAAGTAACATTGTCAATTGCCTCATTGCAAACCCTGTCACGTGGGGAGGGTCGGGTCTTCTCTTAAAGAAACAGCCCCGGTCCTGCTGCACCGCAAGTGGGTGGGAAACCGGAACTTTATGTTAACAAAAGGGGCTTTGGTGGTGTTGGGGGGTCGGGGCGGGTTGCCATTTCGTTTATTAGATTCAGCAAAAGCAGGAAGAAGATTCTCTTTGAAATCATGGCTGGATTCAGGTAACTAGGACACATGAACAACCAGGGCCGCTCCAGGGGTTTTGCTGCCCCAAGCAGCCAAAAAAAAAAGCAATCGTGACCTGCGGCAATTTAGTAGGAGGTCCTTCGCTCGGAGCAGGAGTGAGGGACCCTCCGCCGAATTGCCACCGAATAGCTGGACCTGCCGCACCTCTCCGGAGTGGCCACCCCAAGCACCTGCTTGCTAAGCTGATACCTGGAGGCAGGCCTGTGAACAACTGACTCTGAATCAGAACCCGCTCTAACATTTTTGCCGCCCCAAGTGAAAACAAAGAGCACCGCCACCCTCAAGCGTCGCGTCGCCCAAGTCCCCAACCCCGAGTGTCTCACTGCCCAAGTTCCTCCCCCCCCGAGTGTCACGTCGTCCAAGTTCCTGCCCCCCGAGCGTCACACTGCCCAAGTTCCTGCCCCCCGAGCGTCGTGTCGCCCATGTCCCCGCTCCCCTGAGCGTCGCATCGCGCCGCCCAAGTCCCCCACCCCTCCGGAGCACCGCCCTGCACCACCCGAGTCCCTACCCCCCGAGCATCGCATCACCCAAATCCCCGCTCCCCTGAGCACCGCACTGCGCTGCCCAAGTCCCTGCCCCCCGAGTGTTGCATGGCCCAAGTCCCTCACCCCTCTCAAGCACCGCACTGCGCCGCCCAAGTCCCCACCCCACCAAGTGTCGCGTCGTGCCGTCCAAGTCACCGGCCCCCCCCCGAGCACCAGGCAGCTTGAAGCCCGCCCCAGCCGAGCACGCCACCGCCCAAGGTCCCCGGCCCCCAGCACTAGCGCCATGGCCTCTCCGAGCCCCGCCTGCCCCCCAGCGGGCCACCGCCCCCAGCCGAACAAAAAAAAACAAAAACAAACCCCAAGTGCCGCCCCGTCCCAAGGTGCCGCCCCAAGCATGTGCTTGGTAAGATGGTGTTTGGAGCCGGCCCTGCTCTGAATCCAGTCATGATTTCAAAAAGAAGTTCCGGTTTCCCACTGAAGATTGTGACTTTCCAAAACATCAAGTTAATCAGAAGTGATTGGCTGTGCTGTTGCAGCCATGTTCGCCCCAGTATATTAGAGAGACAAGGGGGATGATGTGCGATCTTTTATTGGATCAACTTCTGTTGAGAACAGAGAGGACCTTTCCAGCAACACAGACCTAAAGATGAGCTTGGTGCAGCTCCAAAGCTTGTCTTCCAACAACAGGACTTGGTCCCATAAAAGATATGATCAACCTCACTTGGTGTAAGTTCATCAAAACTCAAAACTTCTGAAAACCAAGAAATACAGAGTTAAGGTACAGGCCAGTGCCACCTCAACCCCGCCCCCATGGGGCTGTCACTAGTCACTGGGAAATAGTCTCTGTGCCCCCCAGCTGGATTCCTGGTGTGGGGTGTAGCTAGACCAAATGGTAAAGGAATTAGTTGGAGCAGCTTGGGAGAGCTGTAACTCCATGAGAGGATAGGAGATTAATTTGAGGGCTTCATGCTGTCACACTGGGGCTGCATCTTGCCAGAGCCCATGGCCCTCCCACAGCCCCCTGGCCACTCCTGGCTCACCAAGGCACCATTTCAGAATTTTTTCAGGGGGCAGGGAACAACTTTAACCATCATTCCAGGCCAGTGTGAAAGTAAGTAGAGGGACTTACCAGTACACTGGGTCCCTCCTGCGTAAGGTGGGGGCTGGCTCTGCCCCCTCCCAAGGGGAAAAGCCTTGGATGGAAGGGGTGGGGCTGGGGACCAGACTCCCACAGCCAGCCCTTCATGGCTGTCACTGCTGCAGCAACTGGTAGCCGCAAGCCCTTTTAAATTGCCAGAGCACCCCCTGGGCAGCTGCAGCTTTTGCTTCCTCTCATCGACGACCCCAACAGCAGGGTGTGGCAGCTACTGGACCCTACCGGCAGGGCCGCCGATGGGGGTGAGCAAAAGGGGCAGCGACGTTAAAAGCCCAGGCACTGCTTTGACATTGCCATGTACGGGCCAGTACCGGCAGCCAGTTCCCACTGGTTCGCTGTACCGGCCCACGCCAGCCCACTTTCACCTCCGAGTCCATGAACAAGGTAGGCACCTGAAAACTCTAGTTTTTTTGCAGATAACTTAGGAATTAGCTGAGAGGAGCAGTGTATCTAATTCCTACACACAGGAAGAAAATACATAGAGATACAGGGCCGGCTCCAGACACCAACCCACCAAGCACGTGCTTGGGGCTGCACTTCGGGACGCGGTGTCACTCCGGGTTTGTTTTCGGTTTTTTTGGTTCGGCCCGGCAGCGCTAGGAGGGAGCGGGGCTTGGACACCAAGGCACCATGGGGGGTGGCGGGGACTTAGGCGGCGCCGTGCTCGGAGGGCGGGGACTTGGACTGCGCGGTGCGGTGCTCGGGGGGTGGGGACTTGGGCTGCGCAGTGCGGTGCTCGGGGGGCGGGGATTTGGGCGGCGCAGTGCGGTGCTTGCGACGAGACGTTCGGGGGGGCGGGGACTTGGGCGGTGCAGTGCGGTGCTCGTGGGGC
>NC_133780.1:7159074-7220902 GCF_003597395.2 Chelonoidis abingdonii | reverse complement strand
AACCATAGGCGTGGGTTTCTCTTCCAGTTCTACGATCATCCTCAGGCATCGGTGCACACCGACAGGACCCGGCTCCCTCCGCGTGACTGGTCACCTTGCCAGTGGACAGGACGAGCAACTGAGGCTGGTAATAATTTCCATCTGTAGAACTGTGTGTGTGTGGGTGTGCGGTGAACAATCTTAGGTAGGAAAAGAAACTGAATTACTTATCTTTTACTCCTATTAAGAATTCTCTGTAAACATGGCATGTTACCTTCTCCCTCAAACAAGACTCTGCTAGTTCTTTTCTAGAGGTGCACAAAAGGTGTCACAGAAGTTGAGATTGTGTGTGAATTCTCCACTGTTTAATTGAGTGTGTGATCTCAGTGGCAACTTTTGCCACAGCCAAGTACTTACGGTGTCTTGCTCTTGTGTGGATTTTCTCATGTAAAACATGGACTGATCCGTTTATGAAATGTTTTCCACAGTCTAGCAGCACTTATGGGGTTGCTCTCCAGTGTGGACTCCCGTCTATTTAACAAATGTTTGACCTCCGTATAAAATCTTTCCACAGGCTAAATAACAGTTACGGGGTCTCTCCCTGGGTGGATTCTTGATGTGAACAAGGGCTGACCTCCGTGTGAAACTTTTCCCACAGATCAAAGCACTTATGGGTCTCTCTCCTGTGTGGATTCTCTGATGTGTACGAGGCTTGATCTCCATGTGAAACTTTTCCCACAGTCAAGCACTTATGGATCTCTCTCCCTTGTGGATTGCCTGATGTCTAACAAGGTCTGACCTCTGTAGGAAACTTTTTCCACAATCTGGGCACTCATGGGGTCTCTCTCCTGTATGGATCCTCTGATGTTGTGTATATAGATTTGAGTTGTGTGTGAAACTTTTCCCACATACAAACACTTATGGGGTCTCCTCCTGTGTGGCTTATCTCATGTGTAGTCAGTGCTGACTTCCAACTCAAACAGTTCCTGCCCTCGAGTATTGTAAGATTTCTTTTCCAAATGGCCTTTCCCGTGTTTTTTTAGATCTGAGCGGTTACTGAGCTTTCCCACAGTCTAAGCACTTATGAGGTCTCTCCCTTGTGTGTATTTTCTGATGTGGAACCAGGGCTGATTGCATATTGAAACTTTTCCCACAGTCTAAGCACTTATGGGGTCTCTCTCCTCTGTGGATTCTCTGATGTGAAACAAGGGCTGACCTCTGTATGAAATTTTTCCACAGTCTAAGCACTTATGGGGTCTCTCTCCTGTGTGGATCTCTCTGATGTAAAACAAGGGATGACCTCTGTATGAAACTTTCCCACAGATCAGCACAATATGCTGTCTCACTCCTTTGTGATTGCCTGAGTTTACAGATTTGACCTCCTCAGGAATTTTTTCCACAATAAGCAATTATGAGATCTCTCTCCGAGTGGATGCCTAATATCTAACAAGGTCGAACCTCTGTATGAACTTTTAACAACAATCTGAGCCACTCATGGGGTCTCTCTCCTCTATGGATCTTTGATGTGTTATAAGATTTGAGCTGCATGTGAACTTTTCCCACAGTCTAAGCCCTATGGGGTTCTCGTCCAGTGTGGGTGGTAGCCTACCTGATGTGTAGTCAGTGCTGACTTCCAATTCAAACAGTTCCTGCCCTCAAGCATTGGATAGGTTTCTTTCCCGTGTGACTTCTCTCATCGTTATAAAGATCTGATGGTCACTGAAGCTTTCCCCACAGGCAAAGATTGAAGTGATTTCTCTCCAGTATTTATTGGCCGACGCATAACAAGCTGTGTCTCAGAATGAATCCTTCCCAAAATCAAGGCATTCATAGCGTTTTCTTCCTTGGGGGTTGTCTGCTGGGCTGTAGGATTTCTGTGTCCTTCCCATATATAACAGATTCATCGCATTTGCTCCCCTTGCATGGTTTCCCAGAAGCTTCTCGACCTCTGCCAATTTCCCAGCTTCTTCCTGTTCCCACACTGGGAAAAATTCCCTTCAGCTTTCATAAAGGACCACTCTAGTTCCACTCCCCTGCTGAGAGAGAAGACAATCCAGACAGGATCATTATGCCTGGGAGAAAGAAAGGGAATAGCACCGAGGGAAAACCAACATACTAAACTGCACAGACAGAGCAATTGGATTCTGCTCCTCCACTTCCCACCGCAAAAATTCACACCAAAAGGAAGTTGGGAAGGAACTCCTGCAGGAACAGACACGTGGAAAAGCATATTCATGATGTGCTGCGCTGCAAACCCTGCCTCTGGGTGAGATTGAGAAAGGAACGAGGGCAACTGACTGATACCACATTCTGGGATGTCTGCACTTTCTCTTCATTCCCAGATGGTTTGTGTTCAGTCCCACTGGTGGGCGCCTCCGGGCGATCTCTATTTCTTTTGCAGGCCTGGAGATCGGGCACCCACAGCTCGTTCCTCTCGTTCCAGCAGAGTGATCAGGTCAGGGTTGGGAGGGAAATGATCAGGGGGTGAATGCAGAGCAGTCAGTTGTTGGAGGATTGAAGAGAGCACTCGTCAGAAAGGACAATCTGTGGGTGGCCCCTTGCCTGTGCTGTGCTGGGGAATGTAATCCAAGAGGCACGGAACGTGGTCACTGATTCCCTCTGGGGAGGCAGACGCCTTGGGGAATGAGTGAAATCGTGATGCCCCACTAGGAGTTCCTAGGACTCTTGCTGCTGCTGGGCCTTTGCGACACACACCCACTCCAGAGTTAAAACTCCTACCATGTTCTAAGCTTGCAGACCAGAGACTTCCAAATGACTGGAGCTGTTCTAAGGAGGGAGGTGACACAGGGACTGTGTGGTTGTGAATGAGAAACACACAGACAGGACATACACGGCTTCTCCACCTTGCAAGCTAGGGGGTCGGGTGAGAGGCAGATTTAAGTAATCCCTTAGGTCTGACCCATCCCTGGTCTCACTGGAGGGCACGGAGATGAAATCTCAATGGCAGCTGTTGCATCTACAGTGCCCAGTCCGCTCCCATCTAACATAACCAGGGAAGAACTGACCCACGGTCAGACACGCAGACCGCACAGCTTCTAATACAGAGGGACGGATCTCCTTACCCAGGCAGTCACCGTCTCGTAGCTGCTCAGCATGACGTCCCTGTAAGAGGGCTCTCTGAGCAGGGTCCCAGCAAGCCCCTGCCCCTGGGTGAAATACACAGCCACTCCTTGAAGGTTCACCGGCATCTGAAAAACAAGAATGCCCCCCTCAGCACTGCTGCCCTCAGCCACAATCCCACCAGTCATGGGAAGAAGGCTCAGAAAAGCAGATTCCACCCCCACCCTGCTCAGAGGCAGCCAGGAGGCTAGGGTGGGAGAGGTGAGAGCTCCTTCCCCAGACACGAGCAGGCGCAGGTCTTCTCATTTTCCGCACATACCTGGCAGCCAAGGCTGATACAGAAGCAAGTTCTGAGCGGGGGAAGGATCCAGCGCTTCCTTCGTATTCACCAGCAGCCTCTGCCCATGGTGTTCCCTGAGAACAGTGGGGGATTCCCCATTCCATGCCCCTGTTCACAAACCAGACCCAGTTGATCATGTCCAGCAGGTTTATACACCCTGTCCCCGTCCCTGCCTCACCCTGGGTTTCCTCCCACCTTACCCAATAAATCCTCCTTGCAGCTACCTGCAAATCCCCTACCGTGAGCCGGGCTCCACTCACAGCCATTTCCCTTCCCTGTTCCCTGGAAGATGGACCATTCTGAAGCGGTCATGTGGATTGTGATTCCTCAGTCTGTTGGGTGAGAGGGAGGTTTACAGAAGGGCTTGAATCCATGTATATTCAATTTACCCCAGCCCCAGACTCCTCCCTGCAGACAGTGCTCTGTGCTCTTTGCCGCTGAGATACACCTCAGTCCTTATCATAACGACAGACTTCGGTCCCTCCCCACACTGAATGCCTAAGACACAATAGGTTCCTAAAAGGGCCCTTGTCAGATCATTTCCCTGCACAGCTCCAGGCGCTTTCCCGAGGTCCCTGAATCACCTGCAAACTCAGGCTCAGCACTTAAGGGGGGGCGGTAGGTTAGAGTGGTCCAGCACTGGAAACAATGCCCCTGGCTGTCTTAGAGGGTGTTTGAATGAATGGGCTGTTTACAGTTTCTCTAAATAGTGTGTGCGCGCTCCTCCGGTTTCCCCATGTGTTACTCAAGATCAGCTGGTGGGATAACGGTGGTGTATTCATTGCAGAGACCTTCTAGAAGGGCAAGGTTGTACTGCAAGAGGTGGTTGCTGGGCAAAGAGAACAGCCAAAATTCTGAATCTGGCAAGCGAGGCAGGAGGCAGGTCCTCTGCAGGGCCAGCCGAGGTGGTTTGGAGAACAGTGAAGGAGAGGGCCGGTGAGTGACCTGTTTATCTGGCAACAGAGAGTAAATATGGAGGAGGAGCAGCTAGGCATCACTGGGATGGGAGCTGGAAGTGGATAAGTCTCTTGTTTGGGACTAAGAACAATAAGAACGGCCAATACTGGGTCAGACAAAGGTCCATCTAGCCAGTATCCGTTCTACCGACATGGCCAATGCCAGCCCAGGGTAGTAACCTAACACGCCATGACAGTGATCTCTCCCCTGCCATCCAGCTCACCCTTGACAAACAGAGAGGTAGGACACCATTGCCTTATCCATCCTGGAATAGCCATTAATGACTAAACCTCCATGAATGTACTCCAATTCTCTTTTAAATAGTCTGTTATTAGTCCCAGCCTCACAACCTCCTCAGGGAAGGAGTTTCCACAGTTACTGTGCACTGTGTGAAAACTTCCTTTGATTTGTTTTAAACTGCTGCCTATTAATTTTCATCGGGACCCCTAATCTTGTATTATAGTAGGAAAAGTAAGTAACTTTTCCTTATTACTTTTTCCCACATCACTCAGGATTGATATATCTCATCATATCCCCCCTTAGTCTCCTCTTTTCAGGGCTGAAAAGTCCTGCCTCTTTATCTCAACCTCATAATAGGACCCATTCCCAACCCCTATCATTTATGTTGCCTTCTCTCAACCTTATTTCTATCTCCATATATCTTCTTGAGATGAGGAGACCGAAAACACACTGTATGCGCGTATTTGAGATGTGGGCGACCATCGATTACTAAGGGCAATTAATATATCTCCTCCTTATTTTCTATCCCTTTTTAATGTTCCTAACATCCTGTTTGCTTTTTTGGCGCTCTTGCTACACGCGGGCACATCTTACAGAAACTATCCACGATGCTCCAAGATCTGTTTCCTGAGTCCTTGTAGCTAAATTAGCCCATCATATTGTATGTATAGGTGGGGTCTTTTTTCCCTTGGTTTAGGTGGAGAAGCCCCTCCTTCCTGTATAGCGCTCCCCCTATCCCAAAAGTTTCCCCCAATTCACAAATGAATCTAAACCCTCTCTCTACCATCGTCTCAAATCTTCGACATTGAAAAACCTAACTTCTGCCTGCCTACTGGCCCTGCGCGTGGAACTGGGAGCATTTCTGAGAACCACCAAGAGGCCTGGGGATTTCAGTCTATCCCTAGCAGCTAACATTTTGGCTTCCAGGACATCTCTCCTACCCTTCCTATGTAATGGTACCTACATGTGCCACGACCACCGGCTCTCCCCAGCACTACACTAAAGTCTGTCTAGATGCCCTGGTAGGCGAGAGATCTCAACCTTTGCACCGGCAGACAAGTCACTCATACGGTGTCCCTGGTCAGCACAAACCCAGCTATCTATGTTTCTAACTGACTGAATCTCCCATATACTAACACCTGCCTTTCCTAGAACATGAAGTTCACTCCCCCGAGAGGTAACCTATCAGTGTGAAGGGATACCATATACCATTCTGATAGGGGGTCCCAACACAGGAAGGTTTCCCTTGCCCTCACTACTGCTCTGCTTCCTGGACCTTCATCCTCCTCACAGCGCAGGGCCTGTCTGCCAGAGGGGTATAATGCTACAGTGTCCCGGGAAAGCGAATGTCTTCAATCCATCGATGACGAGGAGAAAGAGAAGTGATGGTGACACAAGCATCCTTGTCTGACTCCAGTTCGCACCTGGAAGCTGTTAGTGAGCTGCCCTCCGGATCACTCTACAGCGGTATACATCATATGATTCTTGATCAGTGTTGACCACCTTGCTGGATGCCGTAGTGCCGAAGGAACTTCAGAGGGTCTTCTCGATCCACGCTATCTGAACAGCTTTCTATAGTCAACAAAGTTGATGTACAAGAAGTTTGCACCCATCTTTTTATATGTTTCTGTCCATAGATCCTGTCCTGTCCCACTGCCCCTGGACACTGTGGGATCATGAATCATCACTTAATGGCAGATGTGACTTTGATCTTTTTCTTCCTGGGGCTTTTGTTTCTCTTTCTCTTGGGTGGGTTCTTTTGCAAGTTTCACACATATTGTTCTTCAACCATCAGGGTGGTGCTGGCTGCTGGTCTTTGAGATGAGCTGGCATCAGGGACTGATATCATCCCACACCCTCACATACATTCATACTTTTAAGTAAACACCCACCCCCCCAACATTAAACAGAGTTTCGGTTACAATATGGAGTTGCTTTAGTTAAAATGTTAGACATCAGGCAATCCACACAGGAGAGAGACCCCATAAGTGCTTAATCTGTGGGAGAAGTTTCATACAAAAGTTAGACCTTGTTAAACATCAAGCAATCCACACAGGAGAGAGACCCCCATAAGTGCTCAATCTGTGGGAAAAGTTTCATATGGAGGTCAGACTTTGCTAAACATCAGATAATCCACACAGGAGAGAAATCCCATAAATGTTTGGACTGTGGGGAAAGTTTTGCACAAAGATCAAATTTTACGGCACATCAGGCAATCCACTGATCATACTGTTAGACTGTTCATACAGAGGTCTCACCTTGTTAAACATCAAGCAATCCATACCATAGGGAGACCATAAGACTCTTGGAAAGGTTTCAGAAACAAATCAGCCCTACTGAAGATCAGGTAATCCACACAAGAGAGAGACCCCCCACAAGTGCTTAGATTATGGATACTTTCAATCTGAGGGGAGGTGGGGAAGGCTTTGTTTGTGCTCTTTGTTCACGTTTTCTCTTGGAGCCAGAGAGGGACCATACAGAAGAAAAACCCCAAACATCTCTCAAAACCCTGCCTATGGAAATAATCATCTAGAATTACAAAAATAGTAAGTAAAGCCAGGCAAGACTTTACACTGCCAACATCCCTGTCTCTTGTCCACCCCCTTCCCTCTTCTACCCAATCTCACCAACCCCACCCCACTCCCAGCCCTCCCAGGAACACGCATTGTACCTGCAGCTGCTGTGTAGGAGGCACAAGAGACTCCTGTGCTGGAGGGATCCCTCATCGTCGGGGAGGGGCTTTCTCCTTCCCTCCAGCCCATGTGCCCAGACGAGCTGCATACAGGACCAGAGCCCAGTGATGGACTGGATCCAGCTTTAACAAATGCCCTTTAATTTAGAGTCTAGATTTTGTGTACCAACCTTTAGTACCTGGGGCCTGGTTCTCAGAGGGGTTGGGCACCTGCAGCTCCACTGACTCCCCCTGCAGCTGTGGAGGCTCCATGGCTCTGGTGCACCTGCCCTGCAGCTCTCTAGCTGGGAGATTTCAAAGGCTAACAGACTAACAGAACCACTCTGACTGGTCCTTGCCCACGTACACAACGGAACAGGTCAGACTGGCACCGGTCAGCTCCAGCCTGGGGTTAGTTTGGATACAATCCAGTCTTGGCATGGACCTGAGCTGTCTAGAGCCCTGTTGTGTGTGGACTCAGGGTGCTCGGGGTCCCACACAGTGTTCAGCCCAGTGATCTCTAGTGCAGACCAGCGACAGCTGAGTTTAACCCCTCATGGAGCAGCACAGGAATTCAGAATCCCAGTGGGAAACCTCCTCTCTCTGGTGCACATGGGACCTTTGCCAACACATCTCTCCCTCCTAATGGACACACTTCTTCAGGGAGGTTGATGTTGAGGTGGCAGCATGGTGTAATGCTTGGCACAGTGGAGTGGGTCTGGGGAGTTCTGGGTTCCAGTCCCATCTGTCCTGAGCAAGTAACTGTGCCTCAGTTCCCCCACCCCACCCCCCAGTTAGACTGTAACTTTTTCAGGGCAGGGATTGCCCCTGGCTGGGTTTTGTGCAGTGCTCAGATCTCATGTGTGGTCTGTAAAGGGTGTTGTGAGGCAAATAGAAGTGAGGTTTCTCTGTTGCACAGTTTCTCTGCACTGAGGGCAGGAGGCAGCTGTATCGAATCCCTCCCAGCACTGGCTGATGCAGGCTCAGCAGAAATTCTGCCCACACTCCAGAGTGACTGACAGGTTCTGTAAAATACTCCAGACAGATGGGATGGGTCATGTCGCTTCCTCCTGGAGACTTTCCATGGGGTTCTCTGCAGCCATGACTCCCTCTGGGCAGGAATATGCCCCAGCACCTGTAGCAGCAATTGGGGGTTTCCCTCCCTGGAAGTGACTAAGGCTGTTTGCAGAGCAGGAACCAGCCCACTGGTAACATTACAGGCCTGGAGGCTTTGGTGAAGAATGGCTCTGCTCCTGCAACCAGCCCCCTGTGCTGGTGTGAGGGGTCAGTGGGGCTTCACTTGGGCCCCACTCACGCTGGGCATCCCCTGTCATGATGAGTTTGCAGGGTGAGGGTCTGTGTGATTAAGGAGTGATATTCAGACTTGGCAGAATTCTTTATATTCAATTTTGTTGGAAAATGTTGATGTTTCTTTTTAAGCATTTTCATGTATTTCTTGAGATAAATATCAGAGGGGTAGCCGTGTTAGTCTGGATCTGTAAAGCAGCAGAGAATCCTGTGGCACCTTATAGACTAAGAGACATTTTGGGCGTGAGCTTTCGTGGGTGAATACCCACTTCGTCAGACGCAGGTAGTGGAAAACTACCACTACCTGTGTCTGACGAAGTGGTATTCACCCACGAAAGCTCACGCTCAAACGTCTCTTAGTCTATAAGGTGCCACAGGATTCTCTGCTGCTTCTTGAGATAAAGTTTCAGTTGCACAACAATCTGGGTTTCAGCATTTCTTCAATTTGTATCAACTTAAATGTTTACAGTTGTGGGAAATTATGGGGGGATACGACATAGTGGGTCAGACACAATTATTTAATACAGTACACATTGAGATTCAAAATGTTAAAGCTTTATAACCATTAAAACACAGATGGCTAAGATCACCTCTCAAATAGACACAAAGTCTCTCTCCTTAAATCAAACTGAATAAGTTCTAAAGCAGCCTTGTTCTTACTTTGCATAGCTGTAAATTTTTCACTTATCCATTCAAATATTTTTTCATTGGTTTGTGTGTTCGCAAGCAAAAATCAACGTTGTTTTGTGAACATTTATGAAATAAAAGCGAATCCTTTTCAAGCCTCGTGATGATAAACTCGCAGGCTAAATGTGCTTAAGCTGGAATCAATGTTTTCAAAACCTGATTTTCATTACACTAAGGCCGCTCTGACTCAGGCGAAAAGGGGTTGCAGCACACAACTTTCATGATTTTATCACGAGTCTTGCGATATTTTGTTGTGTCCGTTGAAGCCCCAGCTCCTGGAATCATGTGATGAGGTGAGGCTCTCAGCTTCCGTTTTCTAAAGAAAGGATGTTTCTAGTGCTCTTCGTTGCAGAGAAAAAAACTTTAAAATGTTACCCCAGTGCAGCTAAAGCTCTGAGAAACCAAAAGGGAAATTCCTTAACATTTACTATTTATTATTAAGTCTCATGATTTCAAGGGGCCTGACTTGTGAGTTGTAAATGCCTGGGGTTGCAGTGCTGCGCCAGTGAGAATTCAGGCCTTAGCTCTCTATTGATTACCCAGGGCAAGTCCCCTAAAGGAACATCATTATTGATCTAACACAGCATTGGCCATACAAAGGGGAACAGACAGCGGGGGCAAGCAGTGAGACTGCACATGGAGCCCGGGCTGTGGCCCAAGCAGGACATGGAGCACCAGCTCCCCAAATGGGGAATGAACTAAAAAGATAAAGGAGAATGTTCATTTTCTATATTTAGATCATTAGGCCCAGATCCTCCAAGGTCTGTAGGCTCCTAACTCCCATTGACAGCAGTCTACATACCTTTGAGGATTCGAGGCTTAAGAGTCTTACCTGAAGATAACAGGCCTGGGAAACATAAACTGAGCAATGGCCATGCAGTTCTGACAGCACCAAGTGTTCAACATTCATGAGATTGGCGGAAGGAATCATGAGATCTTTTCTAACACTTTTTGTTCTGAGTGATGAGTTTTCACTCTCATCTATTCTCAAGTTTTTCAACTCAACAAGAGACAGTAACTCTTCAAAAATTTCAAGCTTTTCTGGCAAGAAACTTTTATTTTTAAGTGAGATTTCTCATGTATTCATACGATTTCAGGACTGGGGCCAGGAGCACCATTTCAGATTTGCAGGGTGGTGGGGTGGCAGGTGCAAGCTTTAACCATATGATTCCCAGGGCTATTTTTTACTGGCATGAATAGTCAACAGTCACTTCAAACATAGTCCACTAGTAGGCCCAATCTATTATCTTAAACTTTGTTTTATTCACACACAGTCTATATCTGTAAAAAGAATCATTATCTATCTAGGAGTTAATAGATGGTGGGTGTTAGCAGCATATTGAGATCGATAACAAATTTTGGCAGCCAAATCATACAAATTGTTCAGATTGGCTTAGGTTTATGTTCCCTGAAAGGTTTATACAAATAGTTCTAATGAATACAAAGGATTAAGTTAGAAGGAGGTTTCTGGTATGTTGCTGTAAGGATTTGAGAGAGTAAACATCACCTCTGTGAAAGTCACCGATTGCACTCAACTTTGTGAGCCTCTGCCACCCTCACAAATGTTAAAACAGTGAGTGCAACAGGAGATATGAATATTTACCAGCTGGAAAAGAAGATACAGCAGAAAGCTGCAAAATGGCTACATGGGGGCAACTCCCCAAAAGGTATCTGGGGAAAAGGTCCTAGACTAGAAAAGTGCAGCCCCGCCCCCACTATGGGGAGATTTGGTAACATCCAGACATTCCCAGGGGAATTGGTGTTTCTGTGTCACAGACGATGGACCTGACCCAAAGCCCATTGCTGGAAAAAATTGGAAAAAGAGAGTTGGAAAAAATTGGAAAGTTTTAGTGTAATTTAAGCAATATCTGTAGCAGTGGCAGCTCATGCTTGTTTCTTCCTAGCAGGGAACGATTCCAGGTTTTCTGTTCTGCAGCACGGCTCTTGCAGGCTGGCTGTGCTTTACTCTCTCCATTTATCTAAGTGTAGACACTTTCAGGCGAGACACATTTCTGTGTGAAAAATGTCTACACGCTGTAATTATCGAGGGCCTTAGCTGCAGAGGAATTGAGATTTCTAATAGAGCTTGTTCAAATTGTTCATGTTCTAAAGAGAACAATTTGGATTATTCAATAAGTAAATATAATTTCCTCCATTCTCCTTTCGCCTGTTTGGTTTCCATTAAGCCAGAACAGAAATTGCTTTGTACAGAGGCAACAATAAATAGCCTCTCATGGGGGACATGTTACTCGCTGTTACTCTCCTGTTACTCACAGAGATCTGAGCATTGATAACATCCCTGTGCAGATTTACTGGTGAGTAACAACAGCACCTACCAGCAGTTCCTGGGTTTTCCTTCTCCCCACTGTAGTTAAACACCAATTTCTCATCTCCCTCTTTCCTCAAACTCCCCAAACAGCTCCAAATTTGATCCTAAGAAGACAGAAATGGCTTCTGAATTTTCTGTATTTTGGGGCATTTACCTCACAAGCAAAATTTATCAAGAGACATGGGGCTCTAGAGAGTCACAGTAACAGCTCTGCAATCCACAAAGCTGAGTGAGGGGCCTGGACTCCCTATACAACATCCCTCTGGTCAGCATCTCTCATTGGCTGGCTTAGGCAGCTCCCTGCCTAGCACGCTGGCTTCTGTGTCACCCATTCTAAGGCACTTACATCTCCACAACACTCAGGCTTTGTGGCTCAGTGTCATTCCAGTGAATTTCTAGGCAGCTGCAATTTAGACCCGGTGACATTCAGCTTTGTAATACCTGAGTCCCTTCCTGGGTCTCATTCTTTGTCTCCAACTCAGAAGGAGAGAGCAAAGTCCCCCAGAATTCAGCAGGTTCATGAGGCCAGGGGCCCTGCCTGCTTTCCTAGGCCCAGATGGCCCCCAGGACTCCCAAGGGAGGGGTGAGCTAGTGAGGGGCACTGCAGTTAGGTTGGTCATTTTGTGCTACGTGATCTGAACTCTCTTGTGCTTTATCTGTTTAAGTGAAAGAGCAATAGTGTGTTGGACATGTGCAAAGAGTCTCTCCCTGTGTGTGAGATGCTTCCCAACTACTGCTTGCCTCCAGGCAGAGTTCAGCTGAAACAGGAAGGCTCTCACCTTGGTGTGGAGTTCTGGGAGATGGTGTGTTTAAGCATGTGGGAGTCATGTGGAGCAGTGGATGGGCTCTGTTCTGGTGCCAGAGTCTTGACTACTCTGGGGAGCCTGGGGCTCAGATACCTGGATTCCCCTGACAACAGTCCAGTGGCACCTAACCAGATCTGGGATACACACACCCACCAGTAAACAGAAACCTTGTCATGGCCCAGTATGGAAATACCCTTCACTCTGACCATGTGGGTTCTGGTGAATATTTCTACAGGTCTGAAATATTAAAATCAGAGACATGAATGGAGAGGTCTCCCCCTCAGGGCTGTCACATCTCTTTGCCTTAGACTGAGGAGGGCTCTTTCCTAAATGCTTCTCCTTGTTTCTGTATTCAGGAGAGGCTCTCCCTCCAGGGCTGCCCTTTGCCTTGGGGTGGGACGATTTCTGTTAATGGTTCTTCCTTGTCTGTGGAGAGGCTGCCTGCTGTTCCACAGCTTCCATCATTCTCTGTGGTCAGGATAGAGCAGCTGGTGGCTTTAACCAGATACCTGTGGCCAGGAGCTGCACAGGCTGGAAAGTGACACATCCCAGTAAACACCAAACTCTTCTCCTAGGGGCACAATATTCTCTATGGGTGTGTGGGTGGACAGATTTCCTGCTTCTATATTTATAATGCATCCCCAGTCTGAACTGACCTAACACACACACACAGCCATGACACAAGTGGACCAGACCCCCCATAGACCCCACCCCCAGCTGGTGCACCCCAGTGCCCAAAGACTGACCAATAATTAGCACCAGACAGTAGGTGCCATTCCCCTCCCCCCCATCAGCCCAGTGGAGCCACCCTCACTGTCCCAAGACCAGCTGTGTCAATTCATCCAACTCCCCCAAACCCTGCTGTAGCCTCCACCTTCCTCTCCCCCACTCAGCCTGTGTGTCCCCCCCCACCCCGCAGCTGCCCCCCCAACAACCCCCTCCCTGAGAATGCAACTACCAGCGAGCAGTAGTGCATAAATCGACGCTTGCCCCGCTGCAGTTACAGTTATTTCTCCCCACAAGCGCAACTCCCTGCCAGTGACCCAGGCCAGTCACGTGGGTGTTGGGGTGCAGGCTGGGGGGGGGGTCAGTCGGCAGCCCCCCCCCCACAAAGAACAAGTCCAAGGTCCCTGCACGCGAGCCGCCCCCGCCGCCGCCACGTGTCGCTGCAGAGCAGCGAGGGATCACATCACCAGCTACCGCAAGACTGCAAAAGCGAAACCAGACACCACGCGGCAGGCGCAGTAACGAGCTTTATAGCCTTTTTTAAAGCCGATTCGTAACGGGAGCCAATCACGCTCTCGGGAGGGAAATTAAAAACCAACCAACAAAAGAGGCAGAAGCCCCGCCCCCAGGGGCGGCCCCAGAACAAGCGACATTCGCTGCAGGAGAGAAGCCGCGTGAGGCCGGCCGGGCTCTGCCTTGGCAGCTCCTGCAGCAGCCGCCGGGTGTTTCCCTGCCTGGGACTGACTCGGCTGCTGCTGAGCGGGGAGGAGCCCCCGGAGAACATTGCAGCCTGCAGGCGTTTGTGTGACATGTGCCCCAGGACCCTGTGGCTGGGGGGCATCCCCCTGTCGTGGTGCCCCTGAAGGAGCAGAGTGTGTGTGTTTAAGGAAAAATAATCAGGCTTGGCAGAATTCATCACACACACACACACACACACACACACACACACACACTACTGCAGCTAGTTTTAAGCATTTTTTCAATATTCAATTATTTAAATTTTCACACGTGCACAAAACTCTGGGTTTAGCATTTCCTTCCAATTGTTCTCAATTTCAGTTTTCAC
Organism: Chelonoidis abingdonii; assembly: GCF_003597395.2. NCBI lineage: Eukaryota > Metazoa > Chordata > Testudines > Testudinidae > Chelonoidis > Chelonoidis abingdonii. The sequence goes on along the minus strand of NC_133780.1, from coordinate 7,206,712 downwards.
AGTTGTGGGAAATGTGGGGTGGCGGGATACGTCAATAGTGAGTCAGACCCCAATGATTTAATGGCAGCAGACACCAAGATTCAAAAAGTTGAAGCTTTATAACCATGAAAACACAGATGGTCGCATCACCTGTCAAAAGATGCAGAGTCACTGGCCTTCAATCAAACTCAAATAAGTTCTCAAGCAGCCTTGTTCTTACTTTGCGTATCTGTAATTTTCATTTATTAGCAACTGAATATGTTTCATTGGTCCGTGTGTAGACAGCAAAAGCAACATTTGCCAACATTTATGAACAAAAGCACCAAAGAATCCTGTGGCACCTTATAGACTAACAGACGTTTTGGAGTATGAGTTTTCATGAGTGAATACATCTTTGCATGTGATGAATTGGGTATTCACCCACGAAAGCTCATGCTTCAAAACGTCTGTTAGTCTATAAGGTGCCACAGGATTCTTTGCTCCTTTTATACATCCAGACTAACACGGCTACCCCTCTGATACTATGAATAAAAGCTCATTCTTCCAAGCCTGGTGGTGATAAACTCTCACGTTAAAACCTTGGTTAAACTGTAATCAATGTTTTCAAGACTTGATTCTCGTTTACACTAACGCTGCTTGTCCCAGTGGAAAGACCTGCAGCGTCTCCAACTTTCATGATTTCATCATGAGTCTTGTGATATTTGGTGTGTTTGATGAAGCCCCAGCTCCTGGAAGCATGTGAGGAGGTGAGACTTTCGGCTTTTGTTTTCTAAACAAAGGAAGTATCTAGTTCTCTTTGTTGCAGAGAAACACTTACAAATTTCACCGCAGTGCAGTCTAAAGCTCTGAGACACCAAAAGGCAAATAAAACAATACTAATACTTACTATATTGTTCTTATTAAAACTCATGATTTTGGGGGGCTGGCCTGCTTAAGATTTTTAAAGCACCGTGCCAGTGAGAATTCAGAGCGTAAATCTCTCTGTTACCCCAGGGAAGCCCCCTAAATGAGTGTCATCCTTGATCTAAACCAGCACAGTGAACAGAAAGGGGAATGGACACAGAGGACAAGCTATGGGAACGCGCACAGAGCTGAGCTGTGGGCCCCAAGCAGGACATGAGCAGAGTCCCCCCAGGCCTAACAACAGCAATTCCAGGCAACAGGGCAGAACAGTTAATAGGTCCCCACTGGTGCCCGCATGTGCAAGCTGCGCCCATGTGGTCCCGTCCACCTGACATTTGGGTGGTGCTGCGCCTGTGCTGGCTGGTGCCCAGTGAGCTGCTGGCTGCACTGCTGGGTGCGCTCTTCCGGCATGGCCAGGGCTTCCACATGCCCACCCGGCTGCCTTCACTGCCACCGCTGATATCAGCACACCAAGTGCCATGGGTGCTGAAATTTGGTTTTGCCGGTGGGTGCCCCCTCTCAGCTCTGCCCCCTTCCCAAAGGACAAGCCCCCACTTCGCCACACTCCACCTCTTCCTTCCCCGCTCTGCCCCCTAGGTCCCCTCCCATATCTATGAGAGGGGTGTGACTTAGGGCACCACTTCCCCCGTTGTCGGCATCTCCCATTGGCTAGCTTACTTGGCTCCTTGCCTACTGAGGTGCCTGTGTAACCCATATATTGGCATTGTCTAGGGAGTTTAGACCCTCCACTCAGCTCTGAGTGTCACAGTGCTGCTGTCCCTGTGATTTTCTCGCTGCCTGAAAGTTACTCACTGTGATGCTCAGCATTGCAACACTCGAGTCCCTGCATGGATTGCTCCCCGTGCAACCAGTCACCTCTCCGCAGAGCACAGCTGAGCAATTCCTGATTGACATGGGTGTGCACAGGACAGAGACAGACACAGACTGGTTAGTGACACTTCACAGTAAACCCAAACTCTCTTCTTACAGGTGCAATCAATGCCGGCTCCAGATTTTTTGTCACCCCAATTGGTCAAAAAAAAAGAAACGAAAAAAGGAAGAATGCGATTGAGCTGCCACCAAAGAGGAAGACAGCAAGTGAAGGACCCACTGCCGAATTGCCGCAGAACACTGAAGTGGGCAGATTGAGCCGCTGCTGCCGATCTGGACGTGCTGGCCCGACAACTGATGCACTGACGCCACTTTCTATTGGCAGCCCCAAGCACCTGCTTCTTTTGCTGGTGCCTGGAGCCGGCCCTGGGTGCAATATTCCCTGAGGGTGCTGTGGCACACAACCGAGTCAGGAAGCAAATCCCATGACACTGCCACCAGCACCGGCAGCTGGGACATTAAAGTGGAACAAAGAAGAAGAATTGTTTGTAATGTTTTATTTACAGTAAGTAGCTGGAAAGAGCAAAGTAAAAGGAGCTAAGAAGGACCTTTAGTAACCACAGCACGGCCAGGAGATCCCCAGCTACTGAGAACAGTTTTCTTAATGGCACTAAAATAGCACCAATGGCCAGGGATTAATATCGGGAAGTTACGAGATACAGTTTCACATTCAGTAACATGTAATAAATCTCCCCGTCCCGCTCACGTTCCCTTTCCTTTCATACTGTCCTTTTCTATTCATTATTGTTCTAGCCTCACTTCCCATCCCTGTTTATTTCCCTGTGTCTCTCCCCCCTGTCACAGATCATCCCCCTCGGCTGCTCTCTTCTCTCCCTGATCTTATCCCTTCCCCTCGTGCTGATCCCGGGCTGGGAGCCCCCAGTGAGATCTAAGGACACAGATCTGTACAAAACGCTCCCTGCTGCTGCTGCTGCTTCTCCTCAACCCTCCAAACCCTGATTGATTCATGCTGTGTCCCTGTCACATCCACCTCCGCCTGTCCCCTGCCTGGCTGTTAGTTTTGCCCTCTACCCAGCCCCCCATCTTTGCCCCTCCTGCAGCTCCAGACGTTCTTCATTCCCCTTCCCCTCCCATCCCTGGGACTGCAGAGAGGGAGGGGGAGGAGCTTCCAGCAGCCATAGAGATGGGGGCCAGGGGCTGGGTAGATGGGAGTCCTCCAAGGTCATAGAGACGAGGATGTGTGAGGCTAGAGAGGCTGATTTCCGGTCCCCACCTCTGCTGTGTGTCTCAGGGACACAGGCTGAGCCGGGATCCTGGCCCCACCCAGATCCAGGGTCGGATTCTCCCCCCAGGGACGGAGCCCGGCGGGAAAGTGAAGATCGGGGCCTCGTCACCAGCATCGATAAATGTCACCTGCCCCCGGTCACAGTCCAGACAAACCCGGATCCTGCTGGGGGCCCGGGGCAGGGGCAGGGGGGTCTCAGGGGAGGTCAGAGCCTGGAACTGATCCTCCCAGCGCTGCACAGCCCAGATCCCCCCCTCAGGGCTACGGCTGATCTCTCCCTTCCTCCCCACAGACTCTCTGGCCACCCCCACAGCCCAGCATTCCCCATCCCCCACCTCCACCTCCCAGCAGTGTCTCCCCGAGGTGAATCCCTCACAGCCCAGCACACAGAGCTCAGTGTCAAATCTCTCAGGGTTGTTGGGCAGTCGTTGCCGCGTGTCTCCCTGTGTCACACTTTTCCCATCCCGAAACAGGACGAGTTCAGGATGAGCCGTGCCTGGATCCAGAGTCACATTCACTGGGGAGAGAGAATCAGAGCGTTAGGGGCAAAGCTCAGCCCTGGGGGAAGCTGGGACCATTTCTCACACTGCCCAGCAGCCCCGTCCTGGCTGGGTCAGGCCTGGATCCCAGGGCGCTGCCTCTGTCCTGCGCACCTGAGACTGAGCAGAGCTGTCACTACAGCTCCTCAGTCTATGTAATAGGAGAAACTTCATTAGTTTCTCTTTTGATTGCAAAAGCTTCAGCTCCCTGCTCCCCCTCTTGGGACTGCTCCATTCACAGCAGCAGAGGCACAGCCAGGAAGGTGTCAGAAGCTTTCATGGAAGAGGGGACGGGTATGCAGCCTCCACTCCCAGGCCAGAGAACATAGAGGAAGATGCAGTATTGTGTAAGTACCATTTATCACCAGACAGTAGGAGGAAGGATTGGTTGGGGTAGTCCTATCCCCAGCTCAGACAGAAGGGAGGAGCTGCCACATCACATGAAGAGCATCTCCCCAATCCAGGAAGCAGAGAGCAGTTCCAATGGGAGAGCCCAGCCCCACCCAAAGGAAAGGCAGGATGTTGGAGAAGAGCGATGGGGAGATCCTCTGCACCAGGGTGAAGCAGAGAGATGCAGCAGAGAGCTCTGCTCGGGGGCAACTCAGTTAAGAGTGTTTCTGTTCATCAGAACGGGCAATAACTCAGCATTAAGGGTGGTGTCAGGACTGTTTGTTTGTCACCGCCCCCTCCGTGGGCCAGACCGAGGCCGTGTCCCCTGGCCAGGCTGGGAGACTTGCCCACTATGGAGAGCCCCTGACACTCCATCTGCCCTGGACATGGGTGCGGGGGGCTGTGAGAGCAGCCTTTGGCCCATGTGCCCACTCTCCAGGGTGCAGTATCCTGGGCAGGTGGAGGGTGCAGGGCTCCCGAGTGCAACCGGGGCTACCTGGGTGGTGGCCCCGGTTCTGGCTCCTGGCCTGGCCAGGAGGCAGGGCCTCTGGGAAAGAGGAGCAGGGTGGAGCCTTTGAGAGGGGTCAGGACTGGGAAAAGGCTGGTGCTGCGGGCAGGGGCTGCGCTACACAGGGAGGAGCTGATCAGTTGCCGTGCCCAAAGCAAGACACTGCTTGTGACACTCCATGCCTGCCCAAGGCTTGCAGTGCAGGGGGTGGGGAAGGGGAATGTGGCACCCTGCCCTCAAACTATGCCCATGTCAAAAAGTATCCTGAACATCCCACTTTGAAAAGTGTGTGTGTGGCAGGAAGTGGGGGGAACAGGGGCTCCTGGATTCACTGAATGTGTTATTTTTAGGGCTGTGTGTGTCATGGTCGCTGTCAGTTTGGTTGGTAACTTTAGCTGCAATCTCATGAAGACGTTTTCTCTGGAATTTTCTCATAAATTAAAGACAGTCTTCGCCTGCAAACCCACCCAGTCTGTGTGCTCCTAGGGGTTCCCTCCTTTTTCTCTCCAGTGCAGACGGCAGAGTGTCTGGAGGCGGAAAGGATAAAAGAGGTGAGATTTCAGACTTTCATACTTATAACAGCGTCCCCACTCTGTAACTTTTATAATTATGACAGAGAAACAGAGACACTCAGTTATTTAATAGAAAAAGATTTGAAATCTTCTATTTCCACTCTCATTCAGGCATCTCCCAGCAATGGAACCAACATCCTTGCAGCCTCACAACCATCCCAAGACAGACAATCTGCAAGTGAGGTTTACTTTTTCTCTCCTCATCCCCTCCCTCCCTTCAGACTCCAGTTGGTTTCTCTCATTCATTTACGGCCTTTTGTCGTAACCTAGACTCAGATCATACAAAGACTTTGGCATAAAAGTAACTTTACCCACTTAGGTCCCTTTGACACTACAGAGAGCAACATGAAGGGGCCCCCATCCTCCACAGGCAAAGATAAGAATAATAATAAAATCATTTCATAAATGTGGAAACTGAGGCAGGGGAAAGTTGACTCTATGGGCCAGATTCACCCCAATGCTGGCAAAAGGAGAGGGGGGAGGGGCCATTTGTGACTCTGCTGTTCAGTGGCTGCAAGGGCCGGTGCAGACCTTGGCACAGGCAGAGGAAGTTCTGAAGCCAGCCAGAGCTACATCCCTATGACAATGGCCCCCATGTGTCTTGGCCAGTGTGCAGAGTGTCTGAGGCCCAGCTTTACACTGCCCATGTTGCTCTGTCCCTTGTTCACCTGCTCCCTCTTCCACCCACCCTCACCAACCCCACCCCATTCCCAGCCCTCTCAGGAACAAACCTTGTGCCTGCAGCTGCTACGGAGGAAGCACAAGAGGCTCCTGTGCTGGAGACATGGCAGGTGGGTGAATGCCTGGCTTGGGGAGGCCAGTCGTCCCCCCCAAGTCCCGCCCTTTCTACCGAAGCTACTTCCATGCCCACTGGAGCCCACTCAGACCCATTGTAGCCACTAGCTCCTGCCCAGCACACCCAGCCCATGGAGTGTCGGCCAGCTCCAGCCTTCCCAGTCACAGATCACCAGGGGGCCTGGAAGCATGGGCCGTGCTGCCAAACCCAACCCCTGGCCACTTCTCCCTGTGCAGCCGCCAGGCCCAGTGAAGGGCCAAGAGCAGCCTGCTGCACATAGGTAGGAGGGGGCCTGAGCTAGGGTGGAGCATGTGCGGGGCCACCCATGTCTTTTTGGGGAAGCAATGCCTTCCCTTGCCTTCGTTACCTGCCGCCCATGGCTGGAGGATTCCTCACTGTGTGGGAGGAGCTTTCTCCTTCCCCAAAGTCCATTGGCTCAGCATAGCTGCCATCCAGTACCAGAGCAGAGTGATGGGCTGGGTCCAGCTTTAACAGACGGTCTCTCATTTCTGGTCTATATCTTGTATGGTGACTTTTAGGCCCTAGGGCCTGGTTCTCACAGGAGTGGGGCACATGCATTGACTCCACCTGCAGCTCTCTGGATGGGACAGAGAAACGTAGCTGCCCCAAATTAGTCCATTTTGCTAAATTGGGGCCTGAATGTTCTGACCTTCGGTAAATCTTGAATTCATGTGAGCCATCCCGACTCCTGGGCCCCTGCTACATCTGCTCCATTTGTCTGCTTTCCACTATTTGTTACGCTAAGTATTGAGAATTGGTACAAGGGTCATTTCTTATGCAGCAGTTTGGACAGACCAAGATTGTGTGTTTGCACCGACTGACTTGGCTTTGGCCTGGTGAGCAGTTTGCTGGACATAAGGGAAATGTTGCCTTAAATGACTTTGTTATGAAGTGATGTGTTCATAAGTTCCTCTGTGGGACAAAGATGTTTTGATCACACAAAGAGGTTAAAGACAACACACACCCAAAATATACTGTCCAGGAGCAGTTAGCAAAGTCCAAAAACTGCTATATGGAGACAAGCTTGAAAGTGACCTGTGCACAATCAGTGGTAAGAAATAAGCTCTCAGCTGCTGCTGGCAGCAGGCCCTCAGCAGTTCCTAGCTGCAGCAGATGCCTCGGAGCTCCCAGCTGCTGTGGGGAGGGGGAGGGGGAGGGGACCCCAGAGTCCCCAGTCACTGTGGGTGCTGGACCCTCCTTCTCCCCTGTTTTGTCAGGGATAGTTTTAGTAAAAACTACGGACGGGTCAGAGGCTTCCGTGAAGTTTTGTTTCTTGCTCTGGACCTTTCTGTGATTTTTACTAAAAAAATCTGAGATGAAATCTGAGTCTTAATAATATTTCAATCAGAAAAGAGAACAATAACATGAACATAGCTTGGACATCCAAAGCCCTGCCAATTAGAAAGTTCATGTATGTGTATTGTACGAGTTATATACGCTATTTAATATTCATAACACTCAAAGATGATTGGAAGAGAACTAATACATATATCATTTGGACACGTATAATATGTCAGACATTGTAAGGGGTTCTCGGAGCTTCATAGGAGAAATTCACTGTGATCTGCCTATGCCCCAGCAGAAGATAATTGGCTAGTTCTTCTTTCTGTATGTCTGTCATTTCTTTCACAGTAACTGTAATGGCAAGGCAGGCTTTTGGTCCAAACAAAGGTTTGAATTAATCAATCAGAGTGACTGGGATCCCGAGTGTGTGATATTCTCACCCAAGAATTAAAGAGAAGCATCATCTAACTATGAACCAATTGCCATGAGCCATTCTCCTCCCACATTCACACAGGCTTTTCCCAATTTCCACTCCTAGATCCCTTCTAGATACCTTTGAACTTCCTCAGAGTTTCCATGAGAGCAACAGTTTTCTGGGAAAAAATCACTGAGTCTCTTTTCCAGTTCAGGAGAAATCTCCTCTGGCTGCTGGAACTTCCCCTTCTCACACCTGGATAGAAACAGTTTCACATGGTTACATTTCACTTAGTGACACTTTGTAATTTGTTGTCAGTAAAAGTCGCTGCTCTAATGGGCCTGGAGTTAGAATTCCTCTGCTTCTCCCAGAGTCAGAGCAGGTGTAGTTCACGCTCTGCCAGTCAAACCTTCCCTCTGAAGATCCTATTGATATTATTTAACTCTGGCCTGGAGAGACCAGCTCTGGGGATAAAAGGGGAACTGAGTCTCTATGGCCAATTCACTCCTTGGTCCCCGTGCTCTGAGGGACAGGAAGTTCCCCTGTTTACTGTTGTAGATATCTGTCCGCTAAAAACTGAGACACCAACACCCCCCCTCCACAGCTCATTCGACACAGGTCTCCTAACAGTCCTCAGGTGGGGAAGACTCTTGACCACTGCTGCCCTGGGCTGAATGGTGACCAGGGCCCCAGCAGTGACAGGCCCATATTCCATCTCCACTATCCTGAGGCAGCCAGTCCCCTAAGGAGGTGATATCTCTAGGAAATACTTGAGGTCAGTCCTTCCCACTGAATGGAGAATTTCAAAGTCTTCTATAAAAGGGTGAGAACCTCAGGATAAAGTTTATCTGAGAATTTTGTATCCAACATGTGACCTTACCCAGACATTTTGGCAGGGATGGTGTCCCTAGTCTCTGTTTGCCAGAAGCAGGGGATGAGTGACAGGGGATGGATCACTTGGCGATTCCCTGTTCTGTTCATTCCCTCTGGGGCACCTGGCACTGGCCACTGTCAGAAGACAGGATGCTGGGCTATATGGACCTTTGATCTGACCCAGTGTGGCCATTCTTATGCTGTGGAGCCCTGTGGAGATGCAGTGCTAATATTGTCTCCAAGCTCTTCCCCAGCATTGTGAAGTGTAAGGGGGAGTGAGAGAGCCATGTTACCTGGACAAGGTGCTTCTGATGTCCTGAAGAGAAAGAGAGAGAATTTCAGTCTCACCTGACACACACTTCAAATTCCAAAAAAGGGATTTTGCAAGTATGGGGAAGAGAGGCTCTGCCCTGGTTCCAGAGCCATGGATTCCCTAAGACAATGAGTCTTTTCTATCTCTAGTGTCAATGTGCCTGTGACTTTGCAATGTACAATAGTAATTCACATTTCAACAATGCACACACAGAGTCACACAGTGATCTCTGACTGCTGGACTCCTGTGCCCATGTTTTAGGAGCTGTCCTGTCCCTTTTGGGGGATCTGGAGTATTTCTAACTCAGTCTCACCTGCAGAAATTCACTCGCTGGCTTCTGACACTTGCCCTCCAGCTCACTGATCAGCTTGCTGAGACAGGAAATCTCCTCTGAGACTTTGGTGATATTTTCATCCTGTATCTTTGTTATCTCCTTCTCCAGCTTTTCCAGCTGGGCCAGCAGAAGCTGCTCTTGTTCCTCCAGGAATTGGTGCAGTTGCTGAAATTCAGCCACAATTTGCTGCCTCTTCTTTTCTATCTGTTTCTGTAAAGCAACAGGGAATGGGATGGTCAGAGACATGGAGGCAGCTTGGGGGGGTGGGGGGAGTTCCTTTCATTGAGTGCTGAGTGTCCAGGAGAGAAAATTTCTTATAAACCTTAAGGTTTCTGACATTTGACTCTACCCTGTGGTTACCACAGGGCTGCCCAGAGGGGGGGCAAGTGGGGCAATTTGCCCCGGGCCCCGCAGGGTCCCCCACGAGAGTTTTTCGAGGTCCCTGGAGCGGGGTCCTTCACTCGCTCCAAGGGCCCTGGAAAAGTCTCGCGAGGCCCAGGCCCTGGAGCTTCTTCTGCTCCAGGTCTTCTCCCCAGGGCAGAAGGACACCCCCCACTGCCAAATTACTGCCGAAGCAGGACCCGTCGCTGAAGTGCCGGGTCTCTCTTTGACGATAATTCGGCGACAGGGGGCCCCACCACAGGTCTTTGGGGCACTTCGGCAGTGGGTCCCAGAGCGGAAGGACCCCCCCACTGCCAAATTACTGCCGAAGCGGGCCCCCCCGCCGCCAAAGACCCCAGGTCCCCGGAATCCTCTGGGCGGCCCTGGGTTACCAGGGAAAGTTTCCCTCACACCTTTTTTCATTTATCCCCATGTCTCTGAAAAGGGATGTTTCCATGTCTGACATGGTTAAGACTTTGCATTATCAATGAACCCTGAGCGTGGAGATCCTGAGCAGTAGAAGGCAGGACTCAGGATTATGCTGACAGAAGTTCCAGGGGAAAAAAGAATCAAATGACTCAATAATGCAAGAAATGGTGCAGACACAGGGAAAGCCACAAGAGGTAGAAATTAACTCATTCACTGAAATGGAAGTCTAGATTCTGCACCTGAATCTAACAAAAAAAAATCCATGATCATGGACAAAACGACACGCCCACATTCATCAACACCACAGAGGAATCTGCCTGCAAACAAACCTCTCACCACAAGACTTTGCTGGTAAGTAACAAGAGGCACCTACCAAATACTGACTTTCCCCCTTCCCAGTCACTTTAGATTCCAGGAGCTTTTCTCTCTCTTCCCTCAGTCTTCAAATGGGCCTGGATTTTTTCCTGTAGAAACAGATGATTTGGGAGGTTTCATTTCCAGTTTGAAGCGTGTGTATAGAGGGATGTTTTCCCACCCAAACTCTATTTAACTGTTGGTCCTAATGGGTTCATGACATTAGGGCCACCAAAGTAAAGAAACCTAAGAATGAAAACTGGGGATGTGTCATTCTGCCTTGTTACCAATTCAGGTTCAGGCTTTTCAGTAATTGGAGAAAGACTGAATTATCCAAGCTTTCCTGGTATTTATTAATTCATTAGTATTACAGAAGAGAAGAGGAAAATGGGGTCACAACGCTCCACTTGGTGGGGAGGGGGAATGTGTCTCTCCTCATCTTTATAGACTGCAAGATGGTTGGGGCAGGGACCTCAGTACATGTAAGCTGGCAGCCCAGATTTGTGTATCATGTTTATTTTCTTGGGATGGTAAACTGGATCCAGTGCCGCCTTCCCCACCTTCTGCACACATCACCCCGCTGCTCCAGGTCTAACCAAGGCTAAAGAGGCAACGTTTGATGGAGGCATGTGGGGTCATGTGCCCCCCAGATTTCTCGAGATCAATGTGGTGGGAACACTCAGCAGCAAGGAGGCAGCACTCCCCCTGGCAGTAGCACTGTCCCTGCCAGTCGTGGAGGGAGGAAGAAAACAGCAGACTGGCTCACTGCCAGCTGAGCCCTTTCCCCACCACATGGGAAATGGTGGCTGTGGGCCTCAGAACAATAGTTCTTGGAGTGAACACTCTATTGAGATCTGTGTGGCAGTTACCTCTTCCTCGCACTATTGGCTCAGGCTCTCTGCAGACTCAGGCACACGGCACTATATCAGTTAGGCTTGAAAGTTATAACTCACTCAAACTTTTCTTTTCCATCATATGGACTAGAAAGTTATTTTTTGGTTGCTGATTTTTTTTATTATGAAACCTGAAGTTCTGTTTTAATCACGTGACTCCAGAGTTGGGTCCCTAGAGAAGAACCCATAGTACCAGTGCTTGAACCCACTCCTGTAGATATGTTCCATCAGGGGTGAAAGATTCTTCCTAAAATTGGAGGTGCCATGAGGCCCTGCCCCCTTGTGCCCCTGCCCTGCCTGCCTCTTCCCCAAATGTCCTGTACCCGGCCAACCCAGAAGCTGGAGCTGAGTTGCGGAGTCCAGGTTCCTCCATCTGCCCAGGGTTGGGGGGATCCGAGAGCAGCCCACAGCCCATGTCCTTGGCCCCCAGGCTCCCTGCCCTGGGCAAGTGGAGGGTTTGTGGCTCCCTGCAGCTGTGTGCAGCTCTTACCATGGCCTGGCTGTGGCTCTTTGGCTCCTGAGTCCCAACCCCCGCCCAGACCAAGCTGGAAGCTGGAGTTGGGTCAGAAGAAGAGCTGCACTGGCACCTGTGGGGAGCCATGGACCCTCAACCTGCTCTGGATAGGTAGAGAGTCTGTGGCTCCCCACAGATGCGGCTCACTCAGGCTGGGCTCCAGCTTCCAACCTGGGTGGGGCCTTACAGGGGAGAGGAGAGCAGGGAGCTCGGCTGTGGGGAAAAGTGAGAGAGCCATGACCCCTTGGCCCTCTCTGTTCCAGAGCCTGTATGTTCCATTCAGCAGAGTGGGGGCTGATTTGTTCATTATTCATGTGAATGCCCTGCTGGCAGTGCCTCCCTGCATCTTGCTTCAGTCCCGTGTGTGAGTAAAGTGCCTCACACAGAGATCTAGTGCCCACCTCTCCCTAATGAACAGTGTGGGGTTGATAGGCTGGGTGCCATCTGTGGCCAAGGCTCCCTGCACCTGCCCAGAGAAAGGAACCTGCAGGGCAGAGATTTAGGTGGAGCCAGAGAACAGGGGAGAAAATCTGGGAAACTGGGAGATTCTGTGGCTCTGAGTGACTGAGTCTGAAAAGGGAAGGATTGAATTAACCTGGATCCAGAGTGTGTCCTACCTTGTATTTCTGGGCAGCCTCCTCCATGAGAAGCACCATGTGAGATCTGTGCTGGGGGGATCTCTCACAAATCACACACATGGCTTCCCCGTCCTCTTCACAGAACAGATCCAGGGCTTTGCTGTGTCTCTCACACAGAGTCTCATTTCCTGGTTTGAAATGCAGTTGTCTGATTTTTTCCACTATATTTGCTAGCTGATAGTTATTCCGGAGAGACCCTTTTGGGATTCGGGCTCTGCAGCTGGGGCAGCACAAAAGGGCAGAGCCCAGTTCTGTCCATGTCTCACAGTGCCGAGTGATGCAGCCTCGGCAGAAGTTGTGCCCACAGTGTATGGTCACTGGGTCCGTCAGATATTCCAGGCAGATGGGACATTTGGTTTCCTCTTGGATTTCCTGTACAGGAGTCGCTGAGGCCATGGCTGCTGGGATCTCTGGGCTTCTGTTCTCTCTGCATCAGAAATGGTTTTGCTGATCATGGACAGTCCCTGCCCCACCTCTTATCAGCTGCACAGGTGCAGAATGAGGTGAAGAGAAAGGAGAGGCCGGGAGAAGGAGCAGGAGAAAGATAAGGAAAGAAGGAAGCAGGAACTACCTAGGCCAGGAGAAGGGTGTAAAGGAGCAGAAAGGGAAGGAAAGGAAAAGGTGGGACGGATACAAACAAGATCACAAAAACTTAAACTCAGGGTCTTTCTACACAGCACATGTCCAGGCGGGGGTCAGGCAGGACTGTCCTCGTGCAGCTAGTCCAAGCCACCCCCTTGGCGCTGTGGCCACATTGCTCTTGGTAGCGTGGTTGAACCAGCAGTCAGCATGTGTACGTGTACCCAAGCTGAGAATCACATCTCCCAGGTGCTGTGTAGATGTGCCCTCAGTCGAACCAGGCCCTTCTTAATTCACAGTGCGGGTGTCCACAGTCACTCACAGACTTCAACTGGAACAACACGAGATGGGAACTAAACCCCCTTGAGTGATTTCAGTGACAATGTGTGTGCAGAGGAGCCTTGGCTTGGCTGTGTCCTGCTGAACATCTAACCACCCGTCTGGGACCAGCCAGGCTACAGGGGCTCCCTGGGTTAAGGTCAGAGGCAGCTGGTGTGTGCTAGTGACAAGGCAGGAAACCGTAAATAGCTCATTAATCTGGAGGAGCAACCCTTGAGCTGAAGGGTGATTTTATGGTAAATGCTCTAAGCTTTATGACTTTGCAGTCTAAAGGCTACAGCCCAGCCCCTTCAAAATACCAGCTAAGGGCTGGAAAGAAAGTTTACAGGTTTAAAATTTGTAACAATCCTACCCACTCCCCTCCCCCACACTCCAGCTGCCCCAGGCTCTTCCTGTCCTTTTTTCTCCTTGGGCCAATACTGAGCCCATCATCACTGTCTGTGTGGGCTGGTTCTGCTGGGGGGAAATATGAGCCATGGATCCTAGTTTGGGTTTTGTCTGACTCTGGGCAGAGGAGTATCAGGCTGGAGAGAAGGGACAATGGGGACTGCTCGGCACATAAAGCCAGACATGCTCAAGTCCACAGTTAGCAGCAATTGCTCCTCTGCACAGGCTCTTTGCGGCTGGAGCTCCCCGCAAATGTTTCCCACCAATGCATTTGCCACCATAGGTCTAGATTCTGACTCAGGTTGTACCACTGATCCTTTGACCTGAGCAGTCAGCCAGTGTTTGGGGCATTCTCGGTTCTTCCATTGGCAGGAGAAATGGATTATTTCTTTGGTGCAACCTTACCATTTACAAACAACGTCCACACATTCCTGTGCCCTGAACACGGTAGAAACAAACAACTGCTGGCAATTTTCTTACTCAGAAATGCTCTTTCCCGGCATTGCTAAGTGTGAGGGGGACTGATAGAGAGCCACACACCTGGTCAAGGTGCTTCTGACATCCTAGAGGAAAGAGAGAGGAGGGAGAGATTTAAAAAATCTCAGGACCACCTGCCACCCACTTGGGATTCCAGGGCCATGGTTTCATTGAGCTAATGGGGCTTTTCCATCTCTAATATCAATGTGTCTGTGAGTCTGCAAAGAACAATTGTCATTCACATTTCAGCAACACACACACTGAGTTACATTGTGATCTCTGACTCCTGGACCCCTGTCCCTGTGTTGGCATCTGAAATGTTTCTAGTTCAGGCTCACTTGAAGCTCCCATTGTCCGGGAATGGCAAACCGCCAAACCTGCAGACACTCAGGCTTTCCCTGAACAAGCTGGGGGCAAGGCCCAAGGTTAAGAACCCCTGGTTTACGTCGCAAGACCTGAGCAAACACCTGCCATTCTACTGCTCTGCCAATGCAGGCTTGTATTTCAAAGTACTATTCTACCCGAATGGGAGAGCCCAACTCCTATTTACCCAGCTTCCTAACATGCCTTTAAAGGTCGACCATGGGTCATGTCAGCCTATGGGTTAGTTAACCTTTTGTGGACATGTGGCACATTTTCATGAGATATAATCATATAATATCACAACAGGCTCAGCAGATACTGTGATCACAGTGTAGAGGCACCAGACACTGCTTCTGTTTCCCTGCACAGTCTCCCCAGCTCCCGGGGACTCCTGGGTCTCTGCAGATGGCAGCAGGTGTGAGGGGAGCTGACGCTGGGGCTCCTGCGCTGTACAGGGAATGGGCTAACCAGAGATCTCCTGTCCCCAAGGCTCTCAGGCCACTTGTCAAGCCTGGCTGCAGGAGGGGATCTGGGGACAGACAGAGGGGGCTGGGGAGTGTCTGGGGAGCTGCCACATGGGACTAGAAATGGAAATCCAGCTGTGGTGAGAAAGGAGAGCTTGCCAGGGATGTGGCTGGTTAAATGGGCTACTGTACAGCTAGATACAATTTTGCAGCTAGTTAATGCAGTGCACTGGGGAATTCTTATGTTCTTGCAGCTGGATGGTGTGAGATGAAATTATTTTCCTTAAGGGCAAGGCTGGCACTGCTCCTTGTTTTGCTGGAGAACACATGGCTGGAGATCTATAGCCATCAGTCACACGCCTTCATTCTGCTGCTGTTTCCTGTGGCTGGGCACTGCAGCCAGGACTCTATTGTGGCAGAGTGGATCTGAGATCAGAATCAATAGGGAATCTGGGGAGTGGCCTTCTGGAACCAGAACAGGAGCTGCAGCTGAGATGGGAAAGGCCTGGTGGGCAGAGATGCTGCTGGGGAAGCCGCTGGTTACTTCATGAGCAACCGGATACTATATTGTTACAGATCCTGACTAGTATGGTGATAAGATACATTGTTACTGTTCTGTATGGGAAACTGCTCACACGGTTGTAAACTTGCTTCTGACAAGACTTGCTGCTTCTTTGCAGCCATAGTCCGTTAAGTATGTTAGATGGGCTCAGGCAGAGGATCTCACTGTTGCTGGGTTTTTCACGGGTGAACAGATTGCCTGGGAATTGCAGGCATTAGTCAGACACACGTAACATGCAGTTATTTTTAGCCCACAGAAGTGGCCTCCACGAGCTGTGATGGGGAGGCTGGAGAGATGGATCCCTCAGCCCATGTCACTTGCAGCTGACTGTGCCAATGAGAATTCCCAGATGGTTATTGGAGAGTGTCCACTAAGCAATGTCCAGAGGTGCCAGCTTTCGAATTTCCCTGGGGATGCTCAACCCCCACTCTGCCCCCACTCCACCTCTTCCCCTAAGGCCTCACTCTGGCCCCACCTCTTCCTGTTCCTGCTCTGCCCCACCTCTTCACACCCCACTGAAATCCAGAAACCTCTGCCTAGCAGCCTTTAACTCTGCAGACACCTGAGCCCGCTCAGCGTCAACATTTCTATGGTTAAATTTCCCACGGGTCCTAAATTTTTCTGTTGCTGAGTTTGAGTGCTGCTGCTGCCTAACCGTAGGTGCCCAAACACCTACCTCATGCGTAAACCCCAGAAGGATCCTCAAAGAAGAAGGCAGACAGAGGAAAGCCTCTCTTGCCTGTAGGACCCAAGCTTGTAGGAGCAGTACTTGATTTATAATGGCATCGGGCCCACACACAGCAAGGGGCCCCTTGACCAGTGCTCCACTTCTGCTGCCCCCAGCCTTTCCAGCCCCTTCCCTGACAACTGGGACCCTGGGCTTCTCCTCCTCCCCCCACCCCATCCCATCCCACCCACAGTTGCTGCTCCTCTCAGCTGGTCAGCTGAGCAGGGGCGGCTTCTGGCCCCAGCATGCCAAGCGCATGCTTGAGCGGCAAGCCGCGGGGGGCTCTCTGCCGGTCGCCGTGAGAGCAGCAGGCAGGCTGCCTTCTGTGGCATGCCTGCAGGAGGGTCGCCGAAGCCACGGGACCAGCAGACCATCCGCAGGCAAGCCGCCAAAGGCAGCCTGCCTGCTGTGCTTGGGGCGGCAAAATGCCTAGAGCCGCCCCTGCAGCTGAGGGCTTCTTTCATCTCCCACCCTGCCCTGTCACTGGGAAGTAGCCTGGGGAAGGAGGGGCAGACAGAAGCCCTCAGCTACTGCTGTGCTGCTCCTCCAGGCTGCGGGTGATGGATGGTGCTGCTTTGGGATCCCCTGGGGTTGGGAAGCCTGAAGCCAGAGACTGTCAACCAGCCACCAGGAGTGGAGTGGAGGGGACAGAGTCCCTGCCTGCCGTTCAGCTCCTCTGCAGCAGAGGAAGGGGAATCTAAGACCAGGGAGAAGGGAGACCTGCTCTATATTGGCAGCGGGGATCCTGTTTATCCCTCCCCAGCCCTGCTGTGTTTACAGTTTACCCCTGGCACCTCCCTCTCTCCAGGGACCAATCCAAGGTCCCACCCCACTGTGCTTTTGCCCCCATCCTCTGTCTAGCTCCAGGCAGCAGGGACTAATCCTCCCCCCAACGACCCACTGTTCTCACCTTGCCCTTGGCCCCTGCCTCGCGCCAGCTGGGGATCAATCCTTCCCTCCCACCATGCCCTGCTGTCAGGGTGGATAAAAATCAATTATTAAAAAAAATTAAAAATTTGATTTCCTTTTATTTAAATTGGATTTTTTTGATAAAATGCTGTTTGAGGACAAAACCTAACTAAAGATAGTTTTAATTAAGATACTTTATACCTCAAAAGGTATCTTATCATGGAACAGGGATTATAAATTCTAATTCTGTAGTATGAGACAATATATTCATGTAATGTTTAAGAAAAGTTTTGTAAATGAGTTCCAATAGTTCATGGATTAGGGACCCAATATTATGGGGATCCACAGGCTTCTGTATAGATTAGTTAGGTTAATGTTTCTATCTACCCACTGGGACTCAGTGCTCAATCTAGAAGATACCATCAGAGATGCTTAGTTTTGCAGTTCTCAAACTGTGGATTGTGTCTCCAGAGGTAACATGCTTGTTAACAGCAAAAATATTTTAAATAAATAAATTAATATAGAGAGGTGAGAAATAACAGACCTCACCTCTATTGTCCTTCTGTAAATTTGTGTACATAGAATCAATCCCTTACCTCTCTCAAAAAGTGCAAAGTTTCAGAAAGTTCAGTGAATAGAAGATTGTTGAGGGTGGAATAGATCTGGACAAGGAGAGGTCTGGCGATAAATGTGAGAAGCGAAGGACATATGCTTTTTTTGTTAAAATATTATGTTTGCTGTTGAAGAAAAAATCCAGAATACTTAATGTTGGTGTTTTAATTAAATAAAGCAATTTAAATGTCTGTTTGGTGATGTTCTCCTCCTAAGACAGCCTGGCAAGAAAATCCTCCAAATATTAATGATTAACCTGTTGAACGGGCGATAGTTCACCTCCCAGTGACTTCATAAATATCTGCTTCAATTACCTTTGGTAAATGAAGTAATCAAACAGTCATTCGTTTGGTGATACAGCTGTGAAACTCATATGAAAAGTTTTCAAAATAAAACAATGTACAGCGTGTACCTTCCAAAAATGAAACTACATCTATCTCTGCGTTGTGAAGAAACCTATTAATGTTATAACAACCAATAAGAATGCACTTTTATGCACAAAATCATGATTAAATCCAGTCTTCCTGACTAGTGATTTCAATCAAATCCACCCTGCCTGCTGTGCTCTTTCCCCGGCCCCTTCATTCCTCAGGGGACCCCACAAATATGTTTAGCGCTAGGCCCACAAAAAGTTAATTCAGCCCTGTCTAATATGGTCATAATAACCATTATATCGTTCATCTCATGCTCCAAATGGAAACTCCCCTTTTAATTACTTCAGTAATAAACAGCCTTTGTCCTGCTGCACTGGAGTGTATGGGAAGGGAGTCTCTTTATTGCTCTAAGGCTGAAGGTTGAAGCCCAGCCCAGCTCTGTTCTCAGGGACAAATCAAACAGGGACCAAACCACGTTAGTTGTTAGTTCTAAGTTCTGCTTGGTCAGCAGACACAGTGCTCTCCTTGTGACAGGATCCCCGGGGTACAAACTGGATCCGGGGTGCCACTGCGGCCCCTTACGTCTCCAGCCTGGGCTATTTCTCACAATGCTTTGAAGCGGTAAACCCCATTGGGAGCGGTTATCACTCAGCACAACAGTAGGTGGAACCCCACACCCAGCGAGATTCCCTGAATGCTCCCAGAGCCGCTCACAAATCACACAGAGAAAGGCACCAGGAAATATCCCCCAGCTCCACAGCCTTGCACCCCAATGTAAGTGTATTGCCCAGTCTGCCCCTCCCTCAGTGTGGCGAGGACGTGCAACAGCCTTTGTACCTGAGCTAAGATTTCCCAAGCACTTCAACCAAAGCACATTGTTGTAGGTAAAATATAAAACAAACAGATTTATTGACTACAGAAAGATAGACATTAACTGATTAGAAGTGGTAGGCATAAAAGGTCGGAGACAGTTAGCAAGGAAAATAAAAGATAAACATAGGATCTAAATCCTAAACCTCATTACACTAGGCAGTGTTTAGCTCAAGCAATTTTCTCATCCCACTGGATGTTACAGTTCTTAATACACAGGCTTCACCTTTGAGCCTGGACCAGTCTCCTCAGTTGAAGTTTTTGTCTTATCAGCATTTTTGTTGCTTCCAGCATAGCTGGGGGAGGAGAAAGGCGAAAGCATGATGCCACCGTCCCCGTTTTATAGCCTTAGCCCATGTGCCTATAACACACTTGCTCAGACATGTCCTGGTGGCTTCGCTGAGTCGCAGAGTTGAGCAATCCCCCTGCTGTGGTTTTCTGCAACTGAATCCTAGGGCTGAGCAGTGCCTATTGTGTCGGAGCACTGGGGCTCCTGTGCTGTACAGGGGATGGGCTAACCAGAGAGCTCCTGTCTCCAAGGCTCTCAGGCCTCTTGTCCAGTCTGGCTGCAGGAGGGGACTTGGGGACAGAGAGAGGGGGCCTGGGAGAGTCTGGGGATCAGCCACTTGGGACCAGAAATAGAAATCCAGCTGTGGTGAGAAAGGAGTGTTTGCCAGGGATGTGGCTTGTTACAGGGGCTGCCGTAAAGCTGGATACAATGTTGCATTATTTAATGCACTATACTGTGGAATTTGTATGTTCTTGCAGCTGGATGGTGTGAGCTGAAATTATTTTCCTTAATGGGAAGGCTGGCACTGCTCCTTGTTTTGCTGGAGAACGCATGGCTGGAGATCTGGAGCCATCAGTCACACGCCTTCATTCTGCTGCTGTTTCCTGTGGCTGGGCACTGCAGCCAGGACTCTATTGTGGCAGAGTGGATCTGAGATCAGATTCAATAGGGAATCTGGGGAGTGGCCTTTTGGAACTAGAAAAGCAGCTGCAACTGAAATGGGAAAGACATACTGGAGGGAGCTGCTGCTGGGGAAGCAGCTGGTCACTTCAAGAGCAACCAGATACAATATTGTTACAGATCCTGATCCATTGTGATGAGACACATTGTTACTGTTATGCAAGACAAACTCGTTACATGGCTGTAAACTTGCTTCTAACCAGCCTTGCTGCTTCATGGTGTCCAGATGCTGTTAGCTCTGGTTCAGGCAGAGGATCTCAGTGCTGCTGGGTTTTTGTTGCTGGTGAACGTATTGCCTGCGAATTGCAGTTATCAGTCACACACATGCAACGTGCAGTTATTTTTGGCCAACAGAAGTGGCCTCCAGGGGCTGAGGTGGAGGCTGGAGACATGAATCCCTCATCTTACATCACTTGCAGCTGACTGTGCCAATGAGACAGTTCCCAGACTGTTTAGTGGAACAGTGGGATGGGAGAGTGGGGATGCTCTCCAACAACACGGACAAAAAACAAGGGCTGGGGGAGAGTGAAACAAGCTAGAGGCCATGAGTACAAATCATTTCACTTCTCCTGCGTGTTGTTTGTGTGTGCAGGCACCTCCCAGCCCTTAGGACTGACCACAACTTCGTATTCCCAGCACATATACTAAAATTGGACACCTTTGCAGCCCATTTTGCTAAGAAGTTAACAGAAGTTGCACAAAGTCACTGAATTCAAAATAGGGAATAGAATTAGGGTCTCCAAATGAATTCCCCAGGTCTTAGCTACTCACCCCGCTGCCTCAGCTGAAAGTGTCAAGTATCTGTTCATTGGTTCTCCTGTTGTAAATGGTTACACCACATCAGAGCCAGCAACAGGAGACCAGAGTCCTGATCGCAAATGTTCTACTGATGACTGGCAAATACTTGTGTAAACCATTAGCACAGCATATCTCATGTTCCCTCCAGCAGCTGGCCCACATGCAGCCCAACAATTATTCCCAGAGCTGAAGTGGGGTGGTGAGGTTCCGAAGAGACATGATTTAAATCAGCGGTTTTCAAAGTCTGGGTCGCGACTCCTCAGGGTTCACCCCTGGCATGGAAGGTGGCCGCTTCTTTATTT
Source organism: Chelonoidis abingdonii (assembly GCF_003597395.2). Lineage (NCBI taxonomy): Eukaryota > Metazoa > Chordata > Testudines > Testudinidae > Chelonoidis > Chelonoidis abingdonii. The sequence continues at coordinate 7,185,706 of NC_133780.1, read as the reverse complement.
GCATCCCACAAGGTTTCATCCATGTTTGCTGGGTTATTTCATTGCAAAGAAATATACAATGACAATGTAATTACAGGGGTATATGCAATCTAAATGTAAGAGAACAACAACCAACCTTTATTAGTTTTCATAAAGTTTCCACATCAGACATTTCTCATCTTAACACTAACAAACACTTCAATTTAGACTTATCTAATTGCCAGGGCCTACAGAGTGGAACAGTAACGCAATAACAAACAGCAAGATTTAGACAAGCAAAACCAAGACACTTAACATCTCTGGTTTGGTCTCTATCTGCACAAGTGAATTGGCCTGAATACATATTGACACCCTTAACCCTTTGATATTCAGACCAGTGAATTATTGCTCTGATCTGAGCTAGTCTGTCAGTGCCACATTGGCAGTGTATTTCACACACTGTAACTGCCTTTGAATACAAGTTCCCTGCTGGCAAGGAGGAAGATCAGCACCATGTGGACAGCAGAGCTCCCAAGTTACTGAATTAGTGGAAAATTCACTATTTCCCCTGATTTCTGTTGCTTTTTCTGTGTTGCTTCAAAAGCAGTCATTCACAGATACACGCGGGTCTCTTCTGCCAGCAAACATGCAGCAAAGTAAGCATTAGAAGCCATGGGCGGGGGGCGCGAGGGGGAAGAGAGAGAATTTCAGTCCCACTGACACACACACACACACAACATTCCAAGGAAGAGATTTTGCAAATATGAGGAAGAGAGGCCCGGCCCTGACCACATTGCTATATAGTAACTGAACTAATGGGGCTTTTGTCTCTCAATGTCTGTGACTCTGCAATGAACAATTGTCATTTACATTTCGGGAATGCACACACAGAGTTACACTGTGGTCTCTGACTGCAGCACTCCCGTGCCCATGTTTTAGGAGCTGTCCTGTCCCTGTGTTGGGATACTGGGTATTTCGAACTCAGTCTCACCTACAGGAATTCACCTGGTGGCTTCTGAGGCCAGGTCTACACTGCGACTTTAAATCGGTTTAATGGCCGATATACCGATTTAACGCTGTATCCGTTCACATGACGTCGTCATTAATATCGAGTTAAACGGCTCCTTAAATCGATTTCGGAACTCCTCCCAAACGAGAGGAGTAGCGTAATTGATAGCGATACTCGGATAGGTTCGTGTGGACGGAAATCGACGTTATTGGCCTCCGGGCGGTCATCCCAGAGTGCAGCACTGACTGCTCGGACAGCAATCTGAACTCGGATGCAGCAGGCAGGTAAACGGAAAAGCCCCGCGAACTTTTGAATACATTTCCTGCTTGCCCGCGTGGTAGCTCTGTCACACGGCTGGCGATGCGTCTGAAATCGAAACAAGACTCCAGCATAGACCGTACGGGAGATACTAGGTCGATCGCTGTATGGGGAGACAAATCTGTTGTATCAGCTCCATTACAGCACATGAAACCAAAGCGTTTGAATAAAAACTCCAGGATACACAGCGCTGCGTGACAAGCGTAACGGGAAGCCAGAGACTCAAATGGACGCTCATGAAGGGAGGAGGGGTACTGAGGACTCAGCTATCCACAGTCCACAGCAGCCCTGAAAATTATTTGCATTCTTTGGCTGAGCTCCCAATGTCTGTAGGTTCAAACACAGTGTCTGGCGTGGTTCAGGGAACAGCTCCTCAGTTTATTTCCCCCCTCCACCACGTGAAAAAAAAGGAAGAGCATTGCTGTGCTATGGCGTTTGCTCAATGCACTCCGCGAAAAGGCGCCAAAGTTGTCTGCTGCCTTCACAAGGGAGGGTGGAGGCTGTACCGCGCACCACCCGGGGAAATGTTTTCTGCCCATCAGGTACTTCGTCTCTCAAACACGGAAGTGGAACTAGTGGATAGCTGAGGAACAGCTACCCACAGTGCACCGCTCCTGAAATCGATGGTAGCTTGGACCATGGACGCAAACAATCGATTTCGGGATCCCACTGTGGACGCGCTAAACCGATTTTATTAGATCTGTTTTGTAATATCGGTTTAAGCTAATTCGAAATAATCGTGCAGTGTAGACGTACCCTGACACTTCCCCTCCAGTTCACTGATCAGCTCATTGAGACGGGAAATCTCCTCGGAGAGTTTGGTGATATTTTCGTTCTGTATCTTCCTTATCTCCTTCTCCAGCTTTTCTAGCTGGGCCAGCAGAAGCCACTCTTGTTCCTCCAGGAATTGGTGCAGTTGCTGAAAATCAGCCACCATTTGCTGCCTCTTCTTTTCTATCCTTTTATGTGAAGCAACAGGGAAAGGGCTGGTCAGGGACATGGAGGCAGCCTGGGGAATCCTTTCACTGAGTGCGCAGGAGGGAGAACTTCTTTGCAAACCCTAAGATTTCTGAAATTGGACTCTCCCTGTGGTTCTTGGAAGAGGATTCTCTCACCCCTTTCTCAATCCTCCCCAATGTCTCTGAAAAGGAATGCTTCCATGGCTGATGTGGTTATGAGATTGCATTATCAATAGCCTCTGAGCACAGAGATCCTGAGCAGCAGGAGACAGGACTCAGCACTATACAGAGAGAAGTTCCATGGCAAAAAAAAAGAAAAAAGGATCAAATTATTCAACAATGCAAGAAATGACACGGTCACAGAGAAAGCCACAAGGGCTAGATTTTAACTTATTCACTGAAATGAAAGCTTAGATTCTGCTCATGAACCTAACCCAGAAAATCCATGATCATGGAGAAACACAGACATGCCCACAGGTCCAGTGACATGTGCATAAACAGTGGTAATAAACTAATGAGAGAAGAGAACAAGAACATCAAAATAGCTTGAACAGGTCACTGACCACCTGCACATTGCAGGCCACAGAATATCACCCAGCCACTCCTGCAATTGACCCCTAACCTCTGGCCAAGTTACTGAAGTCCTTAAATCACGATTTTAAAACTTCAGGTGTAACAAGTTGAGCACTCAGCAGTGCGGCATCTCCTGCTGGTCAGTCAATTAGCTTTCCAGCTCCAGAGCACCCACTGCTGGCCAGTGTCTCTCCTGCCTCAGGCCCTCCTGTGTTCCTCCTGGACCCCAGTTGCTCCTTACCTTGGAGTTCTGCCCACAGCACTACCCCCACAGTATGGTACTTGGCATGGACAGTCTGGGTCTCCTCTCCCAGGGGAGCCCCAACCCTGTATACCCACCTTGCCTCAGTAGGTTACTGCCAGTCGTCATCTACCCCACCTTTCTCTGGGGCAGACTGCAGTGTGCAGTGGCCACTCATCATTAGCAAGGGGGTTGGACCTGCGGCCTTTCTAGCCCCAGCTGCCTCCCTGCAGCCCTTGTACCATCCCTGGCCCTTAGCAAGGCCTCAGCCTGGGGACTTGCCAGGCCAGAGCTCCCCAGCTCTGCCTGCCCTGCCCTGCCCCGCCCTGCCCTTCCCCTCCCCAGCCCTCAAATGTCCTGGGTTTGGTTCTCTGCTCTGCCATGGACTCCTTGCTTAGGCTTGGGAAAGTCTCTTCACCTCTGTGTACCCTACATCCCACCTGCCAAATGGGGCTAATGCTGACCCTGCCTCCTAGGCTGAATCCCTTCATGGCTGTGCGGTGATGGGGGAAATGAAGATACCAAGGTGAGTAGTTTGGGTTCCACGTAGGGGGCACAGGAGATGGAGGGGCTCAGGCCAGCTCCATGGGGGTGGGGTGTTAGCCCATCTTCTGCCAGGGTCATGGGCTTCTTCTTCCCCGCACCCAGTGTGGCTCCTGCTGTGGTCCAGGGATTCTCCCATCCACCCACCATGGCTTTTGTCACTGTCTTGGACTTCCCCTGCCCCCACTCAGCAGCCAGTGTTCAGGGCTGCTTTTCCCTGCTCCTGCCAGGGACTAGGATTTTGCTTCCCCTAATGTGCCACTACACCCATCCAGCATGTGCGCCTAGGAGCCCTGCGGCCTGCTGGGGTGACTTCAAAGGGCCTGGGGCTCCCAGCCACCACCATCACTAACAGGCACAGGCCGCTGCCACGACTGGAGGCCCCAGATATCAGGTGGTGGGTTCCTGTTTGTGGGTTGCAAAGCAGAGACACACCCCTCTGCAGCCCAGATTTAGACCCCTATCTATGAGAGGGGTGTGACTTAGGGCATCACTTCCCCCGTTGTCGGCATCTCTCATTGGCCAGCTTACTTGGCTGCTTGCCTACTGAGGTGCCTGTGTTACCCATAGATTGGCATTGTCCAGGGAGTTTAGACCCCTGACTCAGCTCTGAGGGTCAGTGCTGCTGTTCCTGTGACTTTCTTGCTGTCTAAAAGTTACTCACTGTGATGCTCAGAATTGCAACACCTGAGTCCCTTCATGGACTGCACCCTGTGCAACCAGTCACCTCTCCGCAGAGCACAGCTGAGCAATTCCTGACTGACATGGGTGTGCACAGGAGGGAGACAGAGAACAGGCTGGGTAGTGATACATCACACTGGAAAATGCAAACTCTCTTCCTAGAGGTTCAATCAATGCCGGCTCCAGCTTTTTTGTCACCCTAAGTGGTGAAAAAAAAAGAAAAAAGAAAGAATCCGATTGAGCTGCCACCGAAGAGGAAGACAGCGAGTGAAGGACCCACTGCTGAATTGCTGCCGAACACTGAAGTGGGCAGATTGAGCCACCGCTGAAGTGCTGCTGCTGCCAATCTGGACATGCCATCCCAACAACTGACGCATTGACACCCCTTTCTATTGGCTGCCCCACGCACCTGTTTCCTTCACTGGTGCCTGGAGCTGCCCCTGGGTGCAATATTCTCTGTGGGGCTGGGGGGACACAACCAAGTTGGGAAGCAAATCCCATGACGCTCCCCCAGCACCTGCAGCTGGGATGGTAAAGTGGAACAAACAAGAAGAATTGTTTGTAATGTTTTATTTACAGTAAGTAGCTCGAAAGAGCAAAGTAAAAGGAGCTAAGAAGGAGCTTTAATAACCACAGCACAGCCAGGAGATCCCCAGCTACTGAGAACAGTTTTCTTAATGGCACTAAAATAGGAGCAATGGTCAGGGATTAATATAGGGAATTAACAAGTTACAGTCTCACTTTCAGTAACATGTAAGAAATCTCCCCATCCTGCTCATGTTCCCTTTCCTTTCATACTGTCCTTTTCTATTCATTATTGTTCTAGCCTCACTTCCCATCCCTCTTTATTTCCCTGTGTCTCTCCTCCCTGTTACAGATCATCCCGCTCGGCTGCTCTCTTCTTTCCCTGATCTTATCCCTTCCCCTCGAGCTGATCCCGGGCTGGGAGCCCCCAGTGAGATCAAAGGTCACAGATCTGAACAGCTCCTGGCTGCTGCTGCTTCTCCCCAACCCTCCAAACCCTGATTGATCAATGCTGTGTCCCTGCCACCCCTACAGCTGCCTGTCCCCAGCCTGGCTGTTAGTGCTACCCCCTGCCCAGCCCCCCATCTCTGCCCCTCAGGGCCCCTCCTGCAGTTCCAAGGGTCTTTCCCACCCTCCCCCGATCCCTGAGGCTGCAAAGAGGGAGGGAGAGGAGCTTCCAAGAGCCATAGAGAGGGGAAAGGGTCTGGGTAGACAGGAGTCCTCCAAGATCATAGAGACTTGGGTCCATGAGGCTAGAGAGGCTGATTTCCGGTTCCGCCCCTCTGCCGTGTGTCTCAGGGACACAGGCTGAGCCGGGATCCCGCCCACACCCAGAACCAGGGTCGGATTCTCTCCCCAGGGACGGAGCCCGGCGGGAAAGTGAAGATCGGGGCCTCGTCACCAGCATCGATAAATGTCACCTGCCCCCGGTCACAGTCCAGACAAACCCGGATCCTGCTGGGGACCCGGCTCAGGGGCAGGGGGGTCGCAGGGGAGGTGAGAGCCTGGAACTGATCCAGCCGCTCCACAGCCCAGATCCCCCCCTCAGGGCTATGGCTGATCTCTCCCTTCCTCCCCACAGACTCTCTGGCCACCCCCACAGCCCAGCCTCCCCCATCCCCCACCTCCACCTCCCAGCAATGTCTCCCCGAGCTGAATCCCTCATAGCCCAGCACACAGGGCCAATAGTCAAATCTCTCAGGGTTGTCGGGCAGATCCTGCTGTGTGTCTCCCCATCTCACACGTTTCCGATCCTCAGACAGGACGAGCCAGGGATGAGCCGTGTCTGGATCCAGAGTCACATTCACTGGGGAGAGAGAATCAGAGCGTTGGGGCAGAGCTTGGCCCCGGAGAAGGGTTTGATGGTGTCAGTGACAGAATCTGCCCCAGCTGGGGAATGACTCAGAATCTCCTTCCTGCAGGATTTACCTGCCAGCTCTGAATGGGGAGCAGCTCTGAGATGTCAGCACAGTGCAGGGGAGAGTCACGTCCCTGGCAGAGACGGGCCAGCTGTGGAGCAAAAGGGTCGCTTGAGCCAGGTCTGGGACTCAGGATTTTTCTTGTCTTGCTCCACATCTCTCCAGGGATGGGACTAGAGAACCACATGTCAGGGAGATGGGGGACAACAGAGTGGTGAGAAACTGAGCTCCCTCTGCTCAGTGCTCACTGACCCGCCTCACCTCTCCCTGCCATTTCCCATCTTAAACCCCATATTCCCAGATGAGAAAGAGCATCACTGGGAGAAGAGAACAGATGCTTCCCATCCCTGCACCCTCAGCCTACGTGAGAGCAAGGGGAGTGTTGGGGGAGAAGGAGCAGGAGGGGAAGGAGGGAGAGCAAGCAGAGAAGTGAATGGAGACACGAAGGAAGCGATCCCAAAGGGGACAGAAAACCATATTGGATGAGGAGGAGATGGGCAGGGGAGGCCCAGGGCAGCGGGATGTGAAAGGTTATAGAGAGTTTGCTATGAGGGTGAAAACAGGAACTCACCTGTGTCTTCTCTCCAAGCAGCCACCATCACCAAACCTCCAGGCTCTTCCACCTGCCCCCACTCCTACTGCCTCTGCACCTGCCCCATTCAGCTGACAGCCTGCTGCTCTCCCCAACCTCCTGTTCCTGCCAGGCACTGCCGGCCCTCCAGACCCTTCAAAACGCTGCCCCATCCCTCAGTCTTCTGGGCCCTTCCCAATCCTGACGTGTCCCCCTCTTTGCACTTTCATGACTTTCCCCCTGGGCTCTCTCTGTACTCTAGCACCACGGTTCTCATCACTGGGCATATTTTATTCCTCGCCTCCCTGTTTTGTCACTTGAAATATCTTTGTATCTCTCTCTCTCTCTAATATCTGAATTTAGCATTTACACATTATTTCCTCGGTTTCCAACCTCTGAATTGTTAATCCTCAGTTACTGGGCATTTAACAGACCCAGAATTCAGTTTGCTCCTGTTCCACAGCCCATGGCTCTGGCCCCCAGGGCCTCAGGCAGGGAGGGGGCTGTGAGCAGGGACATCCCTGGGGAGCTGGGGGACAAGGAGCTGTGTCTTTGGCCCTGTGCTAGGGGTTGGGACATGTCAGTGGCTGTGCAGCCACGCTGGGCTGTAGGCCCAGGAAGCTCTGCAGGTCGCACTGCATGTGAAGACAGAGGAGGGGCAGGAGGAGTAGACACAATAGTGCTGGATTTACTGCTGTACATCAGGCCATTGCTACACAACCTCCCTCCCCTCCCGCTGTGCTGGGAAATGCAGGATGCTTGTGAGCTCTGCCCTGAGCAACAAACTCCCCTCCCACGGCCACAGTCAGGGGAAAGAGGCAAAACATTCTAACAGCCACTGAGATTGGCACATTGATAGAATCTGAACTTCAGTTACCTTCTTGTACAGGTGGCGCAGAACTTCCCAGCCCTGGAAACACAGAATCAGAGATGAGAGCTCATCTGAACAAGCACATTAACAGAAATTAGTGTTGTAGAGAGGGAGGAACTCGGCCCGGGATTAAAATGGACAGGCCTCTGTTTGAAAGGTTTGTCCACTGTCCAGCCCGGGTGTTAAAATGGATGTGATTTTGTCCAGTGTTAGATGGGCGACATCATTCTGCCCCCTCCATCTCTGAAAAATGGTGTCCCTCATGTGGCATAACCTCACACGCACCATCACGCCAAGGAAGATGGGGTGGCATGTGCAGGGGGGAGCAAACCAATCCTGACAGTCTGGAAATGTTGAGTTTTCTAGGAACGACTGAGTGGCTCCTTATGCATATAAAATGTTACACTGGGAAAAAGATACATACTAGAGTTCAGCATAAAGTAAACAATCCCCAAATACACATGTGAGCATTTCTTTGTCAGTGGTTACCATTTTAACAGACTCTTTTTTTCCTTAGCAGAATTTCTATTACTTTTATAATTATTAATAGTCGTGAATTAGACTTTCCCTTCTGACACTCTGAAGTGACATTGCCAGCCTGCTACCAAAGACCTGGTCCAGCTGCCATTCATGTCACTGGCCAATCTCCCCGGAATTCAATGGGAGGAGGCCTGAGGCACGAAGAGGAATTTTGAAAAGGGTTGGAAACAGGGTTGCCAACAGAATTGAGGGATATTTTCCCTCACCCAGTCCTGCAGTGCTGACCGGCCTGCCACCAAGGACTCTGAAGATGATTTAAAGAGCCTGGGGCTCTGGCCGCAGCCACGGTAGCAGCGGCCAGGGATCCCAGGCCCTTAATCTCCAGACCCCAGGGCAGTTGCCCCTTTTGCCCCCCCCCCCCACCCGTTGGCAGCCCTGGGGGGAGAAAAGGGTTTTCTTTTACCTCCTGGGAATATGATATAAAGGCCAGAGGGCAGCTGGGGCATAGGAGAAGATTTGATATTTCCCCTTCTAAATTGTCCACTGTTGCAGGTTTTTGTCCCTGCAGACAGTCGTTGGGGTCAGGGGTCGCCCTCCTTAACTAAAGATAGAGAATGAGAATGAACTTGTTGGCTTTGGGTACAATTTTCAAAATCTACAGAGTGCCTAGGTCCCATTTTCCAAAGGATCTTGGGAGTTTAAGTCCAGTCTTCTCTCCCTACCACCAAACTCATGTCCATGTTACCTTTCCCCAGTGTAGTGACCCTGACCCACTTCTCAGACTTTTACCTCCTTCACTGACCTATCTGTCCCACCCCAATCTGTGCCGTTCAGTTTAGGAGTTGGGTAGGTGGCTGGCGCAGATGTCTTTTTTAGTGCGCTGATTCTTAGCACAAGCAAAAGATGAAGAAAGCTCTCTGGCAAGTATGTGGGTTGTGGTGCAAAAATGAGCAAATGAAAATAATGTGTGTCCATTTCTTTGGCTCACATTCCTCTGCTGTCTTGTTAATTTCCAAAGTTGGATGATTCATCTTCCTATCTGATGCTGGCAAAGACCGGACTAACTCAGAAATCTCAGGGCAGGGGAAGCTTTGGATATTGATGCAATAGGAGCTGTAGTTACCTGGGCAGATGATGTTTCTTCTCCAGTCTGAAAGCAAACACAGAGAGAGGGATGAGAACTCAGCCGAGCAAATGCAGGAAGACCAGGGCTCTGGGATGAAGAGCAGCTGGTTTACACTGAACCCAGGCAAGAGCAAAGTGATTCAGAAGCAGGGACACATTTTGAAGAACTAGATGAGACTCTTCATGTCATTCCATTAAATTTCTACAGCCCCCATTAAACAAAATGTTCAAAAGACTGAAGTCCTATGTGACCCTTCACTAGGCCTAGGTGACCAGGTAGCATCAGTGTCTACACAGCTCAGCTCACTAGGAAACTTTGCATCTTCCTGTGGGCAAGGGTCTGGCCACAGTGATCCCTGCCTCTGCCACCGCCAGGCTGGATTACTGGAGATCACTGAATCCACAGCTGAGTGTGAAGGCTCCAGCTGGTACCTAATGCAGCTGCCGGCCTTCTCCAGGGCTTAGGCCACAGTGACACATCAGGCCCATGTTCCAGTCCCTTCACTGGCTCCCAGTCCCCTTCTGAGGCCAGTTTAAGCCCTTGGTTTTAATCTGCAAATTAATTAAAGAATCCAGCCCCAGTGGAGGCTGTTTGTGAGTCGTCCAAGTAGGAGGCTACAGAGGCAGAGCATTGTATGGGGCACCCAGGTTGCAGGGTGGGGGTGACACAGCCACCCCTTAGTCTGGATTGTACCCTGGGTATGTCACAGTAACACCCTAAATTAAAGCTCACTGGCTAAGCAGGGGATAGAGATGCCAAAACCCAGTGAAAATCAGAGCAGGAGGGGACAGGTGTTCCTGCCTGATGCTATGAATTCCCCTTTGAGAGCCCTGGGTACCATTTGACTCTCCCCTCCCCTCTCCTGTGTTTAAACCCAGAGCTGACTGGACTCCATGGAGAGCCCTTGTTTCAGTTCAGTGATTGCAAGAGCTTAAACCACTGATGAGCAGGCCTAGGGGGCAGATCATAGACCTAGTGTGGGGACAGGGCTGCAGTGAACAACATGGAGATGGAGGAGCAGCCACGGCCTGCTGGAATCTCTGGGTAGGTTGTGGAACCTCAGAACGCACCATTGCAGAAGTGGCAGTGGGGGGCCAGCAGCAGCTGCAAGAACTGCAGTGGAGCTGAGCGGTGGCAGAGGTAACAGCCCCAGAAAAACCATCAGAACCAGCGCCAGAGGTATCAGCCAGTGGTGGCAGAGACAGCAGACGCAGTGAGCCAGTTCCAGAGGAAGCAGAAGCATCACTCGATGTCCCTCGCCCTTTTTTAGGGATGTGAGGCAGTGAGCAGCCAATGCCATAGGTGCCGACTTCCCCTCTGACTGGTGGGTGCTCGACCCCCTGCTCCGCCCCAGGGCCCGCCTCCACTCCATCCCTTCCCCAAGTCCCTGCCCCACCTCATTCCATCTGCTTCCTGAAGTCCCTGCCCCCCACCTCTTGCCCGCCTCCTCCCCCAAGCGTGCTGCATCCCTGCTCCTCACCTCTTTCCCAGAGCACCCCTGAGTGCCCTGAAACCGCTGTTTTGCAGCAGGTGTGAGGCACTGGGAGGGAGGGGGAAGAGCCGGTCAGTGAGGCTGCCAGTGGGCGAAATTTGCTGGAGGGACAGGGGAGTTTGGCTGTGGGTGAGTGAAGAGCACTAATTTTTCCCCATGGGCGCTCTGGGGCTGTCGGCATCTAGGACCAGCGGTGACAGTGATAGAAGCAGCAGCAGCAAGCCAGTTGCAGACATGGAGGCAGCAGCAGACAACTTGCTCAATGCCCCCCCCACGCCTCTCAGGGGTGGGAGGTGAAGCCATGTGAGGGCACCTCTGAACTCTGGGTCTTGGCTGATTAAGAACAGTCAACTGTGAGTGGGCTGCAGTGGTGGGAGAGGGGAGTGGTGTGTTATAGGTCATTCGTTCATTGGATTGTCACAGGGCAAGGTGGGAGACTGAGGCAAAGGACATTTCCCAATGTACTATGGGGTGGGTGTTTGCTTAGGGTTATGTGCTTTCAAATCATGGCCGTGGTGTTTTCCCAAAACAATGCTGGGGTCCCTTTGCCTTGTAATACAAGTTTTCTTTTGTTACACCCAGACTCACGGCAGGTGAGTGGGAAGTTTTGTCTCTTATCCTGTGTCTACACCAGCACTTTTGTCAGTAAAATTTTGTCAGTCAGGGTGTGATAAAAGCACGTCCTTGACCGACATAAGTTTCACTGACAAAAGCACCAGTATGGACAGTGCTGGGTCGGTGGGAGACACTTTCCCACTGACGTAGCTACTGCCATTAGTTGGGGGTGGTTTAATTATGCTGGTGGGAGGTTGGTACAGAGCGGGTACACGGGAGACCCGATTACAGGGCAGCTGCAGTGGTAGAGTAGTGCCGCCAGAAGCCTTAAAAAGGCCCAGGAGTTAAATTTCCCCAGATTATTGGGTGGGGTCTCAAATGTTTTCAGATTTGTGTTGCTAAGAGGAACCCTTGACATTGAACCCAGCCCGTTTTGCTGCCGACTCCACCTGGCAGAAGGGCGAGAGATCGATAGATCCAGAGACAGTTTCAACACCACAGAAAAGGCTGCATTCGAGAAATAGAAACACTTACCGAGTTCTCGTTGAAAATCATCTAGGTAACACAGAATCAGAAACAAACACACACTAATTAAGTGCTGATCATCTAGGATGGAATCAACCCCAGCCTCCCATCAGGCAGCCTGTCCCTCACAACCCCACTGATCCAGGCTATGGGCAGGGAAACCACTGAGGTCTGGGGAGAAAAGTCTCTTTCCAACCCACAGGCAGGACACAGAGCACCTGCAAAGTCCCATAGGGTGTGGCTACACAGCAACTGAATACCCGCAATTGACCTATGTCAGCTAATAGGCTCACAGGACGTGGGCTGGGGCCCTGTAAAGTTGGGGTGTAGACATTTGGGCTCATTTTGTGTCTACACTAGAGTAAAGTATCAAAAAACAACATTATCTGCACGCACTTACAGTTCTGAAAGTTTTGAATTCCCTACGGAATTAGGCCCAGCTTTTTAAAGGTATTTAGGTTGCTAACTCCCATTGATTTCAATTGGCATTCGGTGTCCAAATACCTTTAAAAAGCTGTCCTTAGAACTTATTCCCGCTTCCTTGCATATTATATGTTCCCATTCACTTTGCTGGGAGCGTTCGGTGTGCATGGAATGTAATATTGGGCCCTAAAATTACCAACATTATTCTATTAGGGATGTTACTTGTGCATTTAGTGCTGGCTCCTACACTCGTTGAAATCAAAGGCACAGCTCTAATCGATGGTAGAGGTGCAGCATCAGGGCTTTCATGTTTTTCTCATTTAAAAAATAAAACATGAGGAGACAAATTTGTACAAAGTTTTCCTTGTTGGAGAACAGGGCACAACACAATGATTTCTGTATCAGGTTTCCCTAAAAAAAAAAATCCCAGAAATAAATATAAATTATCATTAGGAACATTTTTCTCTTGGATATATGGTTGTCTGAGTTTTGTGAAAGTTGAATATTGTGTTTCACTTTTTATATTACTGAGGGTGTGGGGGATGGAGTGGGACAGGGAGTGCGGAATTTATCAGGTTTCATTTCATCTCAATTTCTTTTTAACATTAAATGAAAATATAAACAACTCCTCCTCAAAATATAATTACACACAAGATTCATGTTGGACCAAATTATTTACTGTCAGATGAGGCAAGAGGACACTTGAGGGTACAAAGTCCTCCTGGTCCCCCATGTCATGGTGCCTCCAGTACCATGTGGATTTCACCCTCAGAGAAGATACATTTCAAAGAACATTTTCTTTCTGATTTCCTCTTACCCTCATTAGCAATACATTATCACTGATATTTCACGTGATTTTCAAATTAATCTCTCTAATAATAATCATAAATAATAAAACAGCAAACAATTTAATGGAAAAAGTTCTATATGGAGAAAAATGGAACTTACTGATTTGTCCAAGATGTTTCCCTAAAGAAATTAAAAAAAGCAATGAGCTGTAAATATAAAAGTTATTTAAGAATATTTTCCATTAATGCAGATTTAAAGGAGTGTTTTCATGATATGAACGCCTGGCCCCTAAACACCAAACATTTCATTCATGTTTTATTAACCACATGGCCACACAAGAGTAAGAGTCCAACTATAACTAACTGGCTATTTACAATTGTGGAAGGATTTACAATTCTGAAAGTTTTGAATTCCTTATGGAATTGGGGTCTGATTTTTCAAGGCATTTAGAAGCCTAACACCCACTGATTTCAGTGAGAGTTCACTGACCATATACCTTTAAAAATCTAGTCACTAGAGCCCAGTCCTCCTTCCTCATATTATCTCTCACATTCCCATTGGCTTTGCTGGGAGCTCTGGGGATGTAGACTGGAATTTCTGGCCCTCAAATTATCAGCATTATTTTTTTAGCGGTATGACTTGTGCATTTAGTGCTTAATCCTATACTCATTGAAGTCAATGGCAAAGTTCTAACTGATGTTAGTGATGCAGTATCTGGGCTTTCATCTTTTTCTGGTTAAAACACTCCACACAAAAAATTCATAAAGAAAAAGAAATACCCTTATGAGGAGACAAATTTGTAGAAAAGTTTTACTTGTTGGAGGAAAGAGCATGACATTTACAGATTTCTATATCCTGTTCCATCAAAAATAAACAGAAATAAATATAAATTCTTATTCGGAGCATTTTTGCCTTGGTTATACAGTTGCCTGCATTTCGTGAAAGTTGCTCAGTGATTATATAATCCATGAGCCTTTGATGGGTTTCATGTTCTCAACACCAGGAGAAAATATTTTCCCTTCTCCATCTCTGACTTATTGTTTCTCACCATTGTCAGAACTCGGGTTAAGGCTTGGAGCTCATGTCTATTCAGACCCCTCTTTTCTACTGGTATATATTTTTAATATTACCTATTGGGGTGAAATTTGCCAGACTTTGTCTCATTCCAGTTTCTTCTTAACATTAAATGAAATCACAGACAACTGCTCCCAAAATAAAATCACACACAATTGTTATGGGGACTCAACTCTGTACAAAATATTTACTTATCAGAGGAGGGAAAATGCCATTAACTAATTTTCAAAGTCCATAGGGACTGAGGAGGGAATAACTGCACAGCTGGATGGGAAGTGGGCAGAAAAGAGTGAGGAGTGGAGAAGGTTTTGGATCAATCTCTGCTCCACCCCTTCCCCAAATGCTCGGTTTAACTTAACTCAGGCAGTTCTGGGGAAGAAATATTCTGTGCCTGTAAAGGGCTGGTGCAGATCACTGCCCGCTGGAGCAAATGGGAACCTTAGTAACGTTTCCTTCCCTGTGCTGCTGAGGGGAGCGCAGTGCAGGTCTGCGCTTCCCCTGCTTGGCCTAGTGTAAAATTTCATTCTTCTCTTTTTTCATTTATTTAGAAGAAAATTTCTTGTTAATTTCACTAAATTTTCCCCTGTGACGTTTACCTTTTATTTTACATAGATAAACAGTGAAGCCAATGAAACCAAACAAAACCGGGAGAATCACACTCAGAGCCACCATCCATGGATTCACCCTCGGGAAAAAGAAATCTGAAAAATAAACCCCACAGGATTTGCATTAGTTTGGAAGCAGGGACAACACTAATTTTTTCTCTATTGCAGGTAACTACGTAAATAGTCCCCAGCAGGACGTACGTGAGATAGGAGTGAAAACATGACCCCCTCTCTGCTACACAAAAGACCAAAACCTGATTGTAAAAATTACTCCAACCAACACAGCTTTAGCTCTGATTAACCTGTGAATGAACTGGCCTGGTTTGATTCACGGGTATTCAGAGCTTCATTGAGTTCAGGGGCAAATTCTCTGCTCACAAAACCGCACTGACTTCAGTGGAGTTATGGCAGCAAACAATTTGCTCCTCACTGTTCAGCAACATTCAGAAATTGCAAGAGTATTTTAGTGAGTCACTAATAATTTCCCCAATTATTTTGATGAACCATAATTACAATTAATCGAAACATTAAGTGATGCAAATTGATTCATCTTCTTTTGCTGTTCTTGTGTTTACAACATCAAAATCATCTAGCCAGAGTGGGCATTTCAAACATACCTGACGTCTTCTCCACCCAGGATCTGTGCACTGATTTAGTGAAATTGGTGTAACACTCACACAGTCATTGCTACATTGATTCCACAGCTGACCACATAACAGGACTGCCCCAATTTAACTAAACCGGTTGACAAATCTTTAAATTGTAAATCAGCTGAATAGTGTCCTTTCTCCATTTAGTATAAATCAGTAAGGAACTGACTTAAGCTAAAAACATAGGACACTCTGAAACTGAAATAAGAGCATTCAGACAAGGGGTTTCATCAATAACTCGGTAGATAATCAGTGCAGCTTGTGTGTGTAAACAAAGGCAAAATGAGTTATGAGCACAACTCCCATTGAATGTCAGCGAAAACAAGCCCACATAATTTGGTGACATTTCACATATTGAAAAGGTAGCACACACACCATAGTGTACAAATTGCTACAGTCACAAAATCACTGTGGTGAAGTTAAGTTTTTAGGAACCAACTCTCTCAAGGTTTGGTGAATATTTCTTCTCAAAATCATGCTTTTTTTTTTTTTTTTTTTTTTTTTTTTAAGAGTTTCAAGAGTATCAGAGTTAAGATTAAATTTATATGAAACCCAAAACTCTGAATATTGAAAATTAAGGCAGATTGCCCGAGTTGTGACCTGTTATGGTACAAGTTTCTGAACTTCTTTGTTTTTATGTAGATTGTAAAGTATGCACAACAGAAGCTTCAGTTCTTTGTTTTGTTTCTGCTGAAGGTGATTTAAGCGTGCGGGTTTGGCTGGTAACTGACCTGCTACATAAACTGTTGATTCCTTTTCTTGATTGAGAACGGTGTTCCTGATCCAACAGGACAGGTTCTGGTTTGAACGTTCTTTTATAATAATAGAATTTTCTGTTTCAAACAGGTCACTATCCCCTAGGGATTTTGCTTCGGAGAGTGATGGTAATTCTTGCCCACTGTGATCTCTCCATAGCACCTTGGGCTCTGGGTACCACCCAGCCGATCGACAAACCACCCGGATCCCTCCATCCTGGTGACTCTCCACAGAGATGAGAGGATTGGAGCCCAAAGCTAGAAGAAAATTACATACATGTGTGATAAATCAATGCACTAACTTAACAGCTAAAAGGATGAGTGAGAGATTGTGGATCCCTTACTCCCACTAGAGATCACTTGATCACGTAGAAGGGATAAATGAACACTGGAATTTCTGAATTCCCAATATCCATGGACACAGGAAAAGATGTGAACAAATCATTAAAATAATTTCACTGAATAAGTGAGAGATATTGTCCTCTCCACGCAAGAGCAATGGAGCATTGAACAAATTTGGAAATCTGGCACTTCATTTAAATACCGAGTGGGATATGGATTTTTTAAAAAGCCAGTTTTTAGTACATTGGATAAACACTTTGTTTGTTCTCTTTTAAATAAATAAATCTAACTGGCTCCATGGTTATTGTGTCAGAGCAGCAGGGGACAAACGCTCGGCCTCATCTGCTAGCAGTAAATATATAACTTGTCTCACCACCACCACCTTTATGTGGCCTCAGCCAAATAGAAAACTGCAACTGATTTTGACTGCACCCCAACTAACTACCAGTAGAGACCACATCAGAAGGCCTATAAACCTGGCAGTCGCACCTTAGCCTCGCCTCAACATGACTGCAGAGAATTTGGAAGACCACAGGCTGTCCACACTTGAAAGGCTGCAGCAGCACAGCTTCACCGCTGTGGTGCTTCAGTGTAGACACTACCTATGCCAACAAAGGATTTCTCCTGGGGTCATCAGTAATACCCCTCTCTGACAGGCAGTAGCTAGGTTGACAGAAGAATTCTTCTGTTGACCCAGCCCTGCCTGCATGGGGACTTAGGTCAGCTTAGTTTTGTCGCTCGTGGGGTGTATTTTTCACGCCCCTGAGTGACATAGTTAAGCTGATCTACTTTTCTAGTATAAACCAGGCCCATATTTGTCTAGAAGTCTTTTCCCTCCTTTCGAAGTCAAACAAAATAATCTTTTGGGCAAGGAAATCTCTTGACCATTCTGAAAAGGTCTTTAATAAAACGCTGGGAAAGTTTTCAGCATATTTTCCAAAGTGTATGAACGTGGTAATGTGCTGAAATCTAGTCACACTGTGTTACTCTAAAATAATTCACAAGTTGCTAATCACAGTTGTTGCAGTAGGAAAGAATAAAACCTGCAGCCTAGACTAAGATAATACAGACAAGAGCAGCTGACCTGCTATCTTCAGTTCCAATGGGGCTTCTTCATAAACAGAACCATCTTGAACAAAACAGTTGTATTGTCCTTCATCTGAGTGTCTGATATTAAGAATTTGCAAGGAAACATTCCCATCCGTGATTCCAGCTTTCAAAAGCTCTGTCCTTCCACGATAGTCTGGCATCTGGTTCCCGTATTGATCCTTCCCATGCTGATACAGGTGCACAAATGAAAGGAACTCAGATCGGAACCATCTCACCTCCATGTTCTCAGCGCTCATTCTGGGGGACAGGTGACAGGGTAACACAATGGCCTCACCCACAATGGCAGTGACAGGGTGACCAGGACCGGTCACGCTGAACTGGGCTGTGAAATACACCAAAGCAAAAAGAGAGAACAAGCTCAGAAGGAAAAGAATATATATTCTTGACTGATTCAATAGGTTCAAAGTTTCCAAAAATTCAGCCTGGGGCAGACACCTGACATGCAAATTTCCAGCCTAAACATTGAAAATTTGGCACAATAACAAACAACTGAAGGGAGTTGGGGGGGTTACATTAAAAAGTGACAGGCCAGCTCAGGTAGAGGTGTCACTGGTAACTCCCCTTATATTAATCTGACATGCCACAGAGCCATTTCAGTGCCCCGTGACCGGACAGGGTGACCTGAGTATATACACTGTGTACCTGAGCTCTGTGATCTCTTCCGGCCTTCACTATATTTCTGATGTGACCCTTAGTGTTGGTTTTAAGATGAGAAGGGTGAAAAGACAAAATCCTGACTCCACTGAAGTCAACAGAAATCACCTAGAATTTCACCCTAATGTTTTGTGACCCAGCTTCTTTGGAGACCACCACCCATCACTTCGTATGAAGATACAATTTTCATTGAGATGAGATGAGGTTCCTGAATTTTCCTCCTTTGCCCCCCTCCACCTGTTTTTAGTGAGACGGGGTCTCTTCCAGGACATTTACAGTACAGGGTCTTCAACTCTGGAACTCTTGCCTTGGCCCTACTGACCCCAAATCACTTCAGCTTTACGCCAGGTTGCCTTGGTGTTGGAGAAAGGACTGGGTCACAGAGGGTGCAAGCATGTGAAGTAGGATGCTCACCGTGACCAGAGGTGCATAGGGCAGCCCACAGTGGAAATGCCAATAGCAGGGAAGGCTGCAAAAAGGAGAAGAGATTCTCCCAAAACTGGTGGTTTACACTATAGTTAGATTCACCAACAAGTCACAAACTGTGCTCCTGATCCCCTACATTCGTTATCTAGAAAAGAAATCACACAACCCCCATTACTGCATTCCAGTCTCTGGCCCCCCATCAGTGAATAGGTTCAGTACAGTGAGAAGTTACTTAAAAACTCTATTCACCTCACAAAATGTTCTTTTAATTCCCCAAAGGACCAGCCACATTACCAGATCAATACTAGTTTGAATCTTACCCAAAATACTATGCTACTAGCCAATGTTTTAGTATCTAAATCTAAAGGTTTTATTAGGGAAAAAAAAGGAACGAAAAAGAAGAAACTTGCTGTCAAAGCAGTCAGATTCTCTCTATATATGTGTGTATATATATGAAAGTGAGAGAGGGAGAGAGACTTCAGAATCCACATATTAGGTTCTTAGCAGCACTGGTGAGTTTGCTAGCTTGCAAAGTCCCTCTGGAACACATCCAAAGCTTGAATGGGTCTATCAGTCCTTGGTTCAAAGCTTCACTTTGTAGGGAAGTTACTCCAGACATGAGAAGTAGGATTGCAGACAAAATGGAGAAGATGCATTTATATCCTTTGCCTCAAACACAAACTCACAGCACATGTGCATGAAAAGGTACTTGGAGTCCCCTGTCCAATGGCATGTTCCCATAAGCGCTGACTCCATGGGTGATCCAGGGCTGGAGCACCCACAGAGAAAAATTAGTGGGTGCTCTGCACCCACCGGCTGCCAAGTTCCTTGCCCCACAACACCTCCTCCTCCATCTACAGCCAAACAGCTGTGGCAAGTTCTGGGAGGGAGTGGGGGAGGAGTGGGAACATGCTCAAGGGAGGAGGCAGGGAAGAGTTAGGTCTGGGGCAGAGATTTGGGGAAGGAGTGGGAATGGTAGAGGCAGGGAGCGGGCTTGGGGCGGGACTTTGGGGAAGGAGTTGGAATGGGGAAGGGGTGGAGTTGGGGCAGGGGCTGCAGGGGGGGTCAAGCAACCACCGGCACCAGTAGAAGTCGGCACCTACGCATGTCTCTACGTGTCCTGAAAAAACAAGGAGTCCAGTGGCACCTTAAAGACTAAGACTTATTTTGGGCATAAGCTTTTCCCAAATAAATCTGTTAGTCTTTAAGGTGCCGACGGACTCCTCATTGTTTTTGTGGATACAGACTAACATGGCTACCCCCAGATACTTGTCTACATGTCCTGCTGACTCTTAGCCCCAGGCTTCTCTCAATGGTTCATTCTACAGCAGGCCAGACAGTGCTGATGCCGGTCTGTCTCGGGGTATCACCCAAATGCACAGCACAAGTTTGAGACATAAATATACTGCACATATTTATATCTCACCATACAAAGATGATACTGACTATAAACAAGCTTATCATATTTAGCAAATCAAGCCTTTTCCACTGATACCTTACATACAATCATAGACCTGGAAGGGACCTCGAGAGGTCAGCAAGTCTAGACCCCTGCACTCATGGCAGGACCAGCACCATCTAGACCATTCCTGACAGGTTTGTCTAACCTGCTCTTAAAAATCTCCAATGATGACTTCTAACCTCCAAAATCTCCAACCTCCCTAGGCAATTTATTCCAGTGCCTAACCACCCGGACAGTTAGAAAGTTTTTCCTAATGTCCAACCTGAACCTCTCTTGCTGCAATTTAAGCCCATTGCTTCTTGTCTGATCATCAGAGGTTAAGGAGAACAATTTTTCTCCCTCCTCCTTATAACAAACTTTTAGGTATTTGAAAACTATTATGTCCCCTCTCAGTCTTCTCTTTTCCAGACTACACAAACCCAGTTCTTTCAACCTTCCCTCATAAGATATGTATTCCAGATTCCTAATCATCCTTGTTGCTCTTCTCTGGACTCACCCCCATTTGTCCATATCTTTTTTGAAATGTGGCACCCACAACTGGGCCCAAGACTCCAGCTGAGGCCTAATCAGCACAGGGCAGAGTGGCATAATTACTTCTCATGGCATATCTTGTATAAGATTTATTGTGATTTTGTAATATTGGTATCAATGCTATTATAAATGGTCACCCATATTCCATACAGCCTCACACTCGGATACTATGATGATATAAGTACCTAGACAGAAAGAGAAACTGAGTTGCCTCATATGCAGCACGTGGAGAATTACTCCTCCAGAAGGGTTGGGGAGGAAATGGAGACTTATTTACTGATATTGAGCCAATCTGAAATTTGCTGTAGGGGTGGGTTTGAGGGGGGTTTTGGTTTGGTTTTTTTTCAGTTTTGTACAAAGGAGTGGAATAGGCATGATTTATAAATCCCTACAATAAAACATATCCTACAAGGAGCAGCAGGACCAGTGGGATTCCTACCTGATTCTAGCTTGTGAATGTGATAAATAATGAAGAAAATGATGAAATCAGGCAGAGAGATGCTCACTGCAGCGCTAGGACAGAATGAAAGAACCTTCATCTTCACTGTAACTTGATCTGGACAACAGGATAGAGAGGAGAAAAATACTTCACTAAAACATGTTTTGCATTCAAATCTGATTTGTTAGAAAAAAGGAACTATTATCTGTAGTTAGTGAATTGAACTGATTGTTTCTGGTCACCGTGTCTTTCAAGATTTTAGAGCTGGTAGATCTCATCCTCTCACACCTTGTTTTTAATGACAGGTTCAAAGTGGAAAACAAACTTTCCTGATTTTTCAACTCCCAAGTGGTTTCTCAACTTTGAATGGACAAGTCATTGAATTGAGTTAGTTGGATACATTGAAATTAATAAAATATTTTCTCTGTACCTGCAGAAGAGGCTATTGCTGTCAAATGCTGGGTGAACTCTTCAAGCTGGGTGAGATTCCAGGTGCTTAAACAGTGACTGCCACCGCTTCATTGATCTGACTTTCTTTAAAGCTTTTGAAGCAAACATATATTGCTTGAATGTTATACATATATACATTATATATCTATAGCTATATGCCTTAGCCTGAGTTATTATAATTCTAATTTGAAAGATAAACCAGTATTTAATTCAAATTTAAAAAATCCAAGTGAAAGAAAAGCCTCTGATTTAATTTTTTAAATCATTTTTTAAAGATCAATTTTCATCCACCCTGAGTGTCTGACATTTTCTTCAAACCCTTATTGGCAAAGAACTACAGCACTTTGATGAATTAAACTAATGGGGTGATACATTGATTTGTGTAGATTGGATGAATTATTGCAGAAAACTGAAATTTGTTTGTGCCTTTCAAAAATAGAGCAGCAGCACTGTCAAACCCAGGATTCAAAAGTCAGTGTAACCCCCACCCTAATGTGTTAGCTGTGTGTAGTATTGTCTGGTCTCGTGCTGTCTGCAGTGGCACTTGAACAGTTTTTACAGTGGGGGTGCTGAAAGCCAGTGAAAGTCCCCCCCCAAAATTTTTACTTTGTGCCCCTTTTACTCCTGTTTACACCCCACACGCCCTCCTCTCAGAGCTGGGCTGGGAGCAGGGCTGTAACTCCAGAAGGGTGGGGCACAGACAGGGGTAAAGGGACTGAGGCTTGGGCCACAGCTAGTGGCGGGCAGGAGTGGATCCCCATGTGTGGGACCATGATCGGAGCCCTGGGACCAGGAGTGGAGCCCCGCATAAAACCTGGGTACACTGCACCTCCCCATGCACCCCTACTTCCCGCACCTATGATTGTCTGGTCTTGTAGCTTTGCTTAGCTGTAAAACTGCATAACTACTTAATTATGGGAACATCTACAAGCTGTACATTTTTGTGGGGTGGGTTCTTTTTGTGTGCTTTAGAATATTTGTTGCTTTATGAAAATCAATACAACCCCTCCCCCCCATGCACACACATCTAAACAAAAAATAAATCACAAATTGGGTCAAAAAAGGTATGTGATCGACTTAAAATGTATATTTAAAATATTGATTTTTGAGTTCCTATTTTTTGCCATTTGGTTTTTGAGCCTTGAGGGTACACTCAATCTTAAACTTTCCCCTACAACTATAAAGGCTAGAGAAATTATTTTTTTTACTTTAAATGAAATCAAATATTCTCCCAAACTCAAAACTAGAACATTAGGGTTTTCAGAAAATTACGGAATACTGTAAGACTTAAAATAAAAATCACAAATAACTCTGAGAGTTGACAATACTGAACCTGGTCCAAAATACTTAAATAAAAATGATTTTTCAATAGAATATGGCTGATTTTTCCTATTATTTTAGTGTTTCTAATTTTTCAACAACATGATACTACATGAAAAATTATTTCAAATTCATTCAAAATGAGAAACCCTAATCAAATGGAATAAAAACATTTTATTCACCCATCCCTTATCCCGTCTCAAAGGAGAAAAGGGAGAAAACATGACAACTGAAAAAAAAAAAGAAAAACTAAAATCTAATATTTTATGCAATATGTGATTAAAAATTTAAAAATAAGCAAAATGTTTTAAACAAAACAAACACATAATTTCCCAACAATACTGCCATTTTTAGATAGCTGCACTTCTATAGGTTTCTTCATGATAGTGCCCCTTGAATGGCTTTTCACACAGGAGGAGATAATCTGTTACACAATATATAAATGTCGCTTTTTTAATATAGCCTGAAGTCCCTACTCAGTGACACTCTTGAACACAAGATTAACATTAGACTCATGTTTAATTCCCACTGAGTTCAGAAGGAGAAAAGGAGGCAGTTTTCTGTTTCGACTGATTCTGAGCATAATTTTAGTCTTTACAAGAACAAAAGGATTCACCCCGCCCCCCAGCCAAGAGGCAGAAAACTGCAATGACAGCACAGGGAGAAAACTAGACTGATGGCGACTGGGTTTGCTGCAGTAAGTTTCCTGTATTCAAAAGACAAGAAGTTACAAATCTCCCCCAAGAACAGTGTTGAGCCCACCGTTCTTGAATAAAATTCAGCGAAACAAAGAAATGACTAATTCCACAAGCTGTCAAAGTCTCGCGTTACATTGCTATGAAAACAAACTGCAACGTATTTGACGGCAAATCACTGTCAGTGTAGCTGTTCTGTCAAGTTTCCGCAGAGAGAAACAAATGATCACAGGATAATTTACTGCTTGTGTTTTGAACAATCTGTCCAGGCAGTAAGTATCGGGTTCGTCACAAACAGCCCTTCTGGAGCAAAATTCACCCACCTGGCTGGGTCTTCTGGGAAGTTTAAAATCCCCTGGGTGTGGCCAGACTTCACCCCTTTGGCTGGGACAGCTACACGGTCACTGACTGGTCCCGTTTCTCACGCATGTTGCTCAGCTGATTCTGGCGATCAAAGAGCTGCAATTTCATCTCGTGGCTTCTCCGCAGACCGGTGTTAACAGAAACGTGGGTTTGTTCCCAAGTGATGAACCTGCGCTCGGCTCGCAGCGTTCGCCTGGGGGAAGTGAAAGTAACATTGTCAATTGCCTCATTGCAAACCCTGTCAGGTGAGGAGGGGCGAGTCTTCTCTTAAAGAAACAGCCCCGGTCCTGCGGCACCGCAAGCGTGTGGGAAACCGGAACTTTATGTTAAGAAAAGGGGCTTTGGTGGTGTTGTTTGGGGGGGGGGGGTGGATGCCATTTCAGGGCCGCCCGGATGGGCAAGTGGGGCAATTTGCCCCAGGCCCTGGGCTCCACAGCCCCCCTCCCTGAGAATATAATATTCTATAGTATTGCAAATTTTTTTTATGGAAGGATTCCCCGAAATTACTTTGTCCCAGGACCCCTGAATCCTCTGGGCGGCCCTGTTTCCTTTATTATATTCCAAAAAAGCAGGAAGAAGATTCTCTTTGAAGTCATGACTGGATGAACAACTGACTCTGAATCCAGTCATGGTTTCAAAAAGGAAGTTCCGGTTTCCCACTGAAGATCCTGACCTTCCAAAACATCAGGTGAATCAGAAGTGATTGGCTGTGCTGTTGCAGCCATGTTCGCCCCAGTATATTAGAGAGACAAGGGGGATGGTGTGAGATCTTTTATTGGATCAACTTCTGTTGAGGACAGAGATGAGCTTTCCAGCAACACAGACCTAAAAATGAGCTCGGTGCAGCTCCAAAGCTTGTCTCTCAATAACAGGAGTTGGTCCCATAAAAGATATTATCAACCTCACCTGGTGTAAGTTCATCAAAACTCAAACTTCTGAAAATCAAGAAATACAGAGTTAAGGTAATGGCCAGTGCAACCTTAACCCTGCCCCCATGGGGCTGTCACTAGTCACTGGGAAATGATCTCTAAGCACCCCAGCTGGATTTCTGGTGTGGGGTGTAGGTAAACCAAATGGTGGAGGAATTAGTTGGAGCAGCCTGAGAGAGCTGTGACTCCAAGATGAGGAGATAGGAGATTAATTTGAGGGCTTCGTGCTGTGACCCGAGGGCTGCATCTTGCCAGAACCCATGTCCCTCTGGCCACTCCTGGCTCTCCACGGGCACCATTTCACATTTTTTGGGGGGAGAGGGCAGTGTGGGGCTCCAGCATGGCCCCCTGTCCCCAAACTAGGCCCATGTTAAAAAGTGGGTGGGCTTGGCCCCGTGGTCCCCCATGTTCCAGTGCCCCTGGATCTCCTCACTGTTTAATGTGTTATTTTTAGGGCTGTGTGTGTGTCATGGCCACTGTTGATTTGGTTGGTAACTTTAGTTACAATCTCATGAAGATGTTTTCACTGGAATTTTCTCATAATTTAAAGACAATTTCCAGCTTAAACTCACCCTGTCTGTGCGCTCCTAGGGATTCCCCAATTTGTGTCTCCAGTGCAGAGGGCAGAGTGTCTGGTGGGGGAAAGGAGAAAAGAGACAAGATTTCAGGCTTTCATATTTATGCCAGCGTCCCCACTCTGAACTCAAAGAGCTGTGTTTTCATCATGACAGAAAGAGACTGAGACGCCCAAGGACACACTCAGGCATTCAATATAAACTAATCTGAAACTTTCTATTTCCTCTCTCATTCAAGCATCTCCCAGCAATGGACCCAACGTCCTTGCAGCCTCACAACCATCCCAGGACAGACAATCTGTAAGAGAGATTTACTCTTCCCCTCATCATCCCCTCCCACCCATACGGCAGGGGGAGGAGTTCTGCTGCGGAACAAAAAAAAAAAGCGCAGCGTCCCAGAATCCCGCTGGCAGATGAGAAGAGAGGGAAAAAAAAAGAAAAAAAATGGAGTCCACAGCAGAGAGAGTGAGAGAGAGAGAGAGAGAAAACAAACATACAAAAAAACCCCCGAGTCCTGGAGTCCTGCGGGGGAGGGGGGGAGAAAGAAAAAAAACCCGAGTCCCGGATCTGCGGCCGGGGGGGAAGCAGAAGTCCCGCCAGCGAACAAACAAAAACAAAACAAACGGAGTGTAAAATATCGGACAAATTGCGTCCTGACCAACAATCGATTGGGGGAGCCGGGACAAACACCTAAAAATCGGACAGTCCGATTTATTGGGACGTCTGGTCACCCTAAATTCAACTCACTTTAGTGTTTTGAATGTACCTCACTGCTGCGAGTCAATATTTTTTTTATAGGATGGGGGCATTGAAAAAAATATCATTATAAAACCATATTATCAGTGCACTGTTGTCACTACTTTTAATTTTTCTTGTTTAAATAGTATGTCATGGAAGGATGAGTGTGTGTGTGTGTGTGTCCACCTCTGCACTGCTATACTCATGTATCTCCCCTGTCAGTGTCCCTTACATGGGAGATCCCCGTCATGTCACAGAGTTGGGAAGCAGAGGAGGGGATCTCTCAGTAGAGCAAGGTTTCCATCCCCTCACTGGATCAGGCACCCTCTCCTGGACAGGGGTTATCCCAGGGTGGGTGGGAACCTCCTCTCGTCCTGACCAGGACATAGGGACAAGCTTTGGTTGAGCTAGGCTGAGGGAGGTTTGTGCAGTGGCGGGGGCGGGGCACTGAAGGGAG
>NC_133780.1:7138834-7155151 GCF_003597395.2 Chelonoidis abingdonii | reverse complement strand
GTGGGGCAAAGCACTGAAGGGCTGGAGAGAGTTGGGCTGACTGGGGCTGTGCAGTGCGGGGGTTGCACTGAAGGGCAGGAGCTGGGTTGCAGGAGGCTGTGCAGTAGAGTGGCATCACTGAGGGACTGGAGCTGGCTGAGGGGGGCTGTGCAGTGAGGAGAGGCACTGAAGGGCTGGAGTTAGGCTGCGGCGGGCTGTGCTATGGTTGGAGACACTGAAGGGCTGGAGCTAGGATGAGGGGGGCTGTGCAGCGGAGGGAGGTGCTGAAGGGCTGGAGCTAGGCTGAGGCGGGCTATCCATCCAGCCACAGAGAAGTTAGCATAGTCCAATATCCCTGTGTGGAGACAAGGGTCAAAGTGACATGTGCATAATCAGTGGTAATAAACCAACGAGAGAAAAGAACAAGAACGTGAAAATAGCTTGAACAAAAAAAGCCCTTTGAATGATATGTCCATGCATGTGTATCATATGACCTATATAAGGTACTTAATATTCATATCACTCAAAGGTGATTGGAAAATAACTAGTAAATATGCAATTTGAATGTGTATAATATGTCAGACATTGTAAAGGGTAATCAGAGCTTCATATGAGAAATCCCCCGTGACCTGCCTATGCTCTGGGAGAAGGGAACTGGCCAGTACTTCCTTCTGTATGCAATGGCTAGTAGCAAATATCCCAATGGCTGGTAATGGGGCACTAGACGAGGAGGGTTCTGAGTTAGGGAGAAATCTTTCCCAAGTATCTGGCTGTTGGATCTTGCTGAAATGCTCAATTTCCAACTGACCACCATATGTAGGATAGGGAAGGAATTTTCCCCAAAATCCAATTGGCAGAGACTCTGGTTTTTTGTTTTTGTTTTTTGCCTTCCTCCACCATATGGGGCACGTATCATTTACAGATGTTAAACTAGAATAAATGGTGGAATCTTTTAATCATTATTTGAGAGCTTCAGTAATTCAGCCAGAATTTATGTGTAAATTGCAGGAGTGGGTGGGGAGGTTCTGTGGCCTGCAATGTACAGGAGGTCAGAATAGATGGATCAGGATGGTCCCTTCTGGCCTTAAAGTCTGTGAGTCATTTCTTACTTTCTAATTGTAATTGAAGGGCATGATTTTGGTGCAAACAAAGGTTTGAATTAATCAACCTGAGTGTCTTGGACCCAAGTGTCTGACCTTCCCCCCCAACAATTATATAGAAGCATCATCTAAGCGTGAACCAATTGACCAGCACCATTTTCTTCCCACAGTCTCAGAGGCTCATCCCAATTTCAATTCCTAGATCCCTTTTAGGTACCTTTGAACTTCCTCAAAGTCTCTGAGAGCACAATAGTTTTCTGGGAGAAACCACTGACTTGCTCTTCCAGTTCAGGAGAAATCTCCTTTGGCTGCTGGAACTTCCCCTTCTCACACTTAGAGAGAAACAATTTCACGTAATTATATTTCATTGTGTGACTCATTATAAGTTCTGGCTAGTAGGTCGCTGCTCTAATATGCCTGGAGTTTGAATTCCTTGACATCTCCCAGCCTCAGAGCAGGTGCAACACAATCCATGCCTCCACAGGGACCCTGGTCACATCAGGTTTTTAAGAAAATGATTTGCGTTGTTCAGTAAGTAAATATAACGTCCTCCATTCTCCTTCCTCCTGCTCAGTTTACATTAAGCCAGAGCAGAAATTGCTTTGCACAGAGGAAAAAATAAATAGCCTCTCACAGGGGAGCCTGTTACTCTCCTGTTACTCACAAAGATCTGAACATTGATAACGTCCCTGTGCAGATTTATTAGTGGGTGACAATGGCACCTACCAGCAGTTCTTGGATTGTCTTTTGCCCCACTCTAGTTAAACACCATATTCTCATCTCCCTCTTTCTTCAAACTCCCCAAACAGCTCCACATTTGATCCTAAGAAAAGTTGCTTCTGTTTTTTTCTGTATTTTGAGGAATTTACCTCAGGAACAAAATTTATCAAAGGACATTGGGCACTAGCCAGTCACAGGAAGAGCCCTGCAATCCCCAAAGCTGAGTGAGGGGCCTGGACTCCCTATACAACATCCCTCTGGTCAGCATCTCGCATTGGCTGGCTTAGGCAGCTCCCTGCCTAGCACGCTGGCTTCTGTGTCACCCATTCTAAGGCACTTACATTTCCCCATAGCTCAGGCTTTGTGGCTCACAGTGTCATTCCAGAGATTTTCTAGGCAGCTGCAATTTAGATGCGGTGACATTCAGCTTTGTAATATCTGAGCCCCTTCCTGGATCTCGCTCTTTGTCTCCAACTCAGGAGAGAGCAAAATCTCCCAGCATTCAGCAGGTTCATGAGGCCGGGGGCCCTACCTGCTTTCCTGGGCCTAGATGGCCCCCAGGACTCCCAAGGGAGGGGGGAGCTAGTGGTGGGCACTGCAGTTAGGTTGGTCATTTTGTGCTACGTGATCTGAACTCTCTTGTGCTTTAGCTGGGTAAGAGGTTAAGAGAAAGAGCGATAATGTTGGATGTGTGCAAAGAGTCTCTCTATGTGTTAAATGGTCACAATGTGCCCCCGGAGAGAGTTCAGCTGAAACCAGCAGGCTCTCACCTTGGCGTGGAGTTCTGGGAGACGGTGCGTTCAGGCATGTGGGAGTCTGAAGGGTCAGTTCTGCACTGGGGGTCATGCAGCGGGTTTCACCCTTCAGGTAGGAGGCTAGAGAGCCCCCCATGAATGTGCCCAGGGACCCCAAGATTGGAGCAGTGGATGGGCTCTGTTCCAGTCCCAGAGGCTTGAATTACCAGGGGATCGTGGGGTCCAGTTGCTTGGCTTCACCTTCCTGCAGTCCGGTGGCACCTAACTGGGTCTGGGATACACACACACACACACCAATAAACAGAAACTTTCTCAGTTCCCAGCATTCAAACACCCTTAACTCTGACCAGCTGAGTTCTGGTGACTATTTCTACGTGTCTGAAATATTAAATTCAGAGACTTGAATGGAGAAGTCTCCCCTTCATGGATGCCACATCCCTTTGCATTGGGCTGAGGGGGGCTCTTTCGTGTTTCTGGATTAGGAAAAGTCTCTCCCTCCAGTGCTGCAACCTCCTGCTCCTTTTGTCTTTGGGTACAACGGGTTCTATTAATGGCTCTTCCTGGGCTGGGCAGACACTAACTCCTGCTCCAGGTCTCTAGGCAGGGCCCAATTACCCATTCAGCTAATGTGGCTTTTGCCTTAGGCCCTCCTATTTTTTAGGCCCTACTGGTCAGGCAGGGGGCCAGGCTGAGTGGGGCGGGGAGTGACCTTGCTCAGGGATCCCTGCTGGAGCGCTCCTGCCAGCAGGAAAGGCAAAGCAGCCCCCTGTGGCTTGGAAGCTGCTCAGTCGGCAGCCTGCTGCTTCCCTTCCCTCCTGTCTGTGTCTCCCTGCACTGAAGGATCACACTCATAGGCCTGCACAGCACATTTCATTAGGGTGTGCACCAGGGAATATTATTTATTTTTTTAAAGGCGAACATCATAAAGGTTGGTGTGTGTGAGGGGGTGTGGTGTGCAGGAAGGGGCTCAGGACAGGGAGTTGGGGTGCAGGAGGGGTGCGAGGTGCAGGCAGGGGGTTCAGGACAGGGAGTTGGGGTGCAGGAGAGGTGCAAGGTGCAGGCAGGGGGCTCAGAGCAGTGGGCTCAGGACAGGGAGTTGGGGAGCAGGACGGGTACAAAGTGAAGGCAGGTGGCTCAGGGCAGGGGGTTGGGGTGCAGGAGGAGCGCGAGGTGCAGGCAGGGGCCTCAGGGCAGAGAGATGGGGAGCATGCTGCAGGAGGGGTTTGGGCTCTGGTCTGGCGCCGCTTACCTGCAGCAGTGCACTCCCTGCGTGCCTGCCCTGGCCCCACACTGCGCCACTCACCGTGTCCCTGCGTGACCCCTGTGGGTGGGGAGGGGCACAGGACTCTACGTGCTGCCCTTGTCACGCCTCCAGCTACCTCCCTTGAAGCTCCCATTGGCCAAGGTTTCTGTTCCCAGCCTATGGGAGCTGCTGGGGGTGGTGCCTGGAACAACACATGGAGCCCTTCCCCCCACCCCCCAGGGCCCCAGGGACATGGTGCTGTGCCAGCTGCTTCTGAGAGCGGCACGGGACGGGGCCTGCGGCACCACAGGGAGCCGCCCCGGCAGGGGGAGCAGGGAGATGAAGCAGGAGAAGAGGCAGAAAAGCAGCAAGATAGACGGGAGAACCCGAGGGGACTGTCTGTGACTCCATGGTCAGGCTGTTCTAGTGCTTGAGTGTCTCACTTGATACCTGAGAGGTGAAGTCTAAACACAGGACACACGACCAGTGGGAGGTCTGTGCCCTGGTTTATAACTGTTTGCCCTGAGGTTGGTACTCACGTTCCTGAGCTGCTGCACACAGCTTGAAGGGAGAACTGAACGTGGGTCTCCCAGGTGCCAGCTGAGTGCTCTCACCATGGGGCTGTTATAAGGCAGGTGATAGCACCAAAACCAGCTCCTGCTTCTCTCCCCTCACCCTTTCCTGTGGAGCGAGGCAAGAAACGCCTTAGGCGCCTGCGCCTCCTGACATCAGATGCTGGGTTCCCGTCTGTGCATTGCTAAGCAGACACAGACGCCCCTCTGCAGCCCCGATTTAGGCACCTGTCTGTGAGAGGGGGCAGGGCTTAGGACACCCCTCCCCCCTTGTCGTCTCTCCCATTGCCTAGCTGAGATGCCTCCCCACCTAACGTGCTGGCTTTTGTGAATCGCACTGTAAGGTCCCTGTGATGCCCATCCATTGTCTAGGGAGTTTAGGCCCCTAACAGCTTTGCAGACTATGATTTTCTGGTTGCCTACAAATTAAGGAGAGAGACAGAGCACTGGCTGGAGCATGACACATCCCAGTAAAACCCAAACTCATCCTAGGGGCACAATATTCCCTGTGGGGGTTGAGGGGGGGGCACAACCAAGTCAGGAAGCAAATCCCAGGGCTCTGCCACCAGCACATGCAGCTGGGACAATAAAGTGGAACAAACAAAAAGAATTATTTGTAATGTTTTATTTACAGTCAGTAACTTAAGGTGGTAAGTAAACGGAGCCGAGAAGGAACTTAATAACCACAGCATGGAAAGGAGATTCCCCAGCTACTGAGAACAGTTTTATTAATGGCACAACAGGACAGTCGTCCAGGAATTAATATAGGGAATTAACGAGTTATAGTGTCAGTTTCAGTAACATGTAATAAATCTCCCTGTCCCACTCAGGTTCCCTTTCCTTTCATACTGTCCTTTTCTATTCATTATTGTTCTAGCCTCACTTTACTTCCCTTTTTATTTCCTTGTGTCTCTCCTCCCTCTCACAGATCATCCCCCTCGGCTGCTCTCCCTGATCTTATCCCTTCCCCTCGAGCTGATCCTGGGCTGGGAGCCCCCAGTGAGATCTAAGGACACAGATCTGTACAAAACGCTCCCTGCAGCTGCTGCTTCTCCCCAACCCTCCAAACCACGATTGATTCATGCCATGTCCCTGCCACCCCCACCTTCGCCTGTCCCCTGTCCGGCTGTTAGTGCTACCCCCTGCCCAGCCCCCACTTCCGCCCCTCAGGGCCCTTCCTGCAGCTTCAGGGCTTCTTCCCCCTCCCATCCCTGGGGCTACAGAGAGGGCAGGGGAGGTGCTTCCAGGGGCCATAGAGATGAGGTGCCAGAGGCTCGGTAGATGGGAGTTCCACTCTCTGCTCTGTGTCTCAGGGACACAGGCTGAGCCAGGATCCCCATGTCTCCACACAGATCCAGGGTCGGATTCTCTCCCCAGGGACGGAGCCCGGCGGGAAAGTGAAGATCGGGGCCTCGTCACCAGCATCGATAAATGTCACCTGCCCCCGGTCACAGTCCAGACAAAACCAGATCCTGCTGGGGACCCGGCTCAGGGGCAGGGGAGTCACAGGGGAGGTGAGAGCCTGGAACTGACACCCCCACCACACCACAGCCCAGATCCCCCCCTCAGGGCTACGGCTGATCCCTCCCTTCCGCCTCACAGACTCTCTGGCCACCCCCACAGCCCAGTATCCCCCAGCCCCCACCTCCACCTCCCAGCAATGTCTCCCCGAAGTGAATCCCTCACAGCCCAGCACACAAGACCAATAGTCAAATCTCTCAGGGTTGTTGGGCAGCTGATGCCGTGTGTCTCCACATCTCACACTTTTCCGATCCTGAGACACAACGAGTTGGGGATGAGCCGTGTCCGGATCCAGAGTCACATTCGCTGGAGAGAGAATCAGAGGGTTAGGGGCAGAGCACAGCCCTGGGGGAGGCTGGGGCCATTTCTCACGCTCCCCAGGAGCCCCGTTCTGGCTGAGACAGGCCTGGATCCCAGGGAACTGCCTCTGTCCTGGACACCTGAGACTGAGCAGAGACGTCACTGCAGCTCTGCAGTCTTTGTAATGGGTCCCACTTCATTAGTTTCTCATTTATCACAGAGGCTTCAGCTCCCACATCCCGCGGCTGGTGCTGCCCCATTCCCAGCAGCACAGACACAGCCAGGAAGACATCAGAAGCTTTCATTGAGGGAGCAGAAGTGGCAGGTACCAGCTTTAAACCCCAGAGGGAAGCTCCCTCCCCTAATGCAGCCTCCACTCCCAGGCCAGGGAACAAAGAGGAAGGTGCAGCATTGGGGAACAGCCACTCAAGACCAGAGAGTAGGAGGTGGCATTGGGTGGGGGAGCCCCATCCCCAGCCCAGAGACAGGGGAGGAGCTGCCAGCATCACAGGGAGAGCATCTCCCCAATCCAGGAAGCAGTGAGCAGCTCCAATGGGAGAGCCCAGCCCTGCCCAAAGGAAAGGCAGGATGTTGGAGAAGAGCGATGGCGAGACCTCCTGCACCAGGGTGAAGCAGAGGGATGTTGCAGAGAGCTCTATTTGGGGGGTGATTCAGTTAAGAGTGTTTCTGTTCATCAGCGTGGGCATGAACTCAGCACGAAGGGTGGTGTCAGGACTGTTTTTGTGTCCTCGTCCGCTCCATGGCCCTGACCGAGGCCGTGTCCCCTGACCAGCCTGGGAGACTTGCCCGCTATGGAGAGCCTCTGACACTCCATCTGCCCTGGAAATGGGTCCGGGGTGCTCTGAGAGCAGCCCCCGGCCCATGTCCCTGCTCCCCAGAGTGGACCACCCTGGGCAGGTGGAGGATCCAGGGCTCCCCAGTGCAGTCCCTGGATGGTGTCCCGGTTCTGGCTTCTGGCCTGGCCAGGGCCTCAGGGAAAGAGGAGCAAGGGTGGGGCCACTGAGAGAGGCCAGCACCAGGGAGAGGTTAGTGCTACCGGCAGGGGCTGCACTACACAGAGAGGAGCTGATCAGCTGCCCTGCCCAAAGCACAGACATTGCCTGCCATGCTCCACACCTGCCAAGGCTTGCAGTGTGGGGGGTCAACGTGGCCCTCTTCCCCCAAACTGTGCCCATGCTGAAAAGTGTCCTGGTCATCCCACCTTTAAAAGTATGTGTGGGTGGGGGACTGGACATGGGCCCCTGGATCTCCTCACTATTTAATGTGTTATTTTTAGGGCTGTGTGTGTCATGGTCGCTGTCAGTTTGGTTGGTAACTTTAGCTACAATCTCATGAAGATGTCTTCTCTGGAATTTTCTAATGATTTAAAGGCAATCTTCCCCTGCAGACTCACCCTGTCTGTATGTTCCAAATGATTCTCCCCTTTTTCTCTCCAATTCCGACGGCAGAGTGTCTTGGGGGAGAAAGGAGAAGAGAGGTGAGATTTCAGACTTTCATATTTATAACAGCGTCCCCACTCTGAAACTGTTTTATAATTATGACAGAGAAACAGACAGAGAGGCCCAGAGACACACACAGGTATTTAACATAAAAAGGTCTGAAACCTATTTCCCCTCTCAATCAGGCATCTCTCAGCAATGGAGCCAGCAGCCTTATAGCCTCACAACTATCCCAGGACACACAATCTGTAAGAGATTTACTTTTCCCTCCTCATCTCCTCCCTCCCTTCAGACTAAAGTTGGTTTGTCTCATTCATTTCCTGCCTTTTGTCGTAACCGAGACCCAGGTCATGCAAAGACTTTAGAATAAAAGTGACTTTAGCCACTTTGGTCCCTTTGACACTAATGGGATGTTGAGAGTTTCCCAGTGTGCAGAGTGCCCACGTCCTTCCCCTCCCTCATCCACCCACCTTCACCTCCCCCACCCCATTCCCAGCCCTCTCAGGAACACGCCTTGTGCCTGCAGCTGCTGGAGAGGAGGCACAAGAGGCTCCTGTGCTGGGAGGGATCCCTGACCGTGGGGGAGGGGTTTTCACCTTCCTTATGGCCCATGTGCCCAGATTAGCTGCTGTACGGGACCAGAGCACAGTGATGGGCTGGGTTCAGTTTTGAGAAACATGCCCCATGGCTGGTGATGGGGCAGTAGAAGGGGAGGGCTCTAAGCTATAGGTAGTTCTTTGCCATGTGACTGGCTGTTGGGTCTTGCCAAAATGCTTGTTATTCAACCGACCACCATATCTCGGATGGGGAAGGAATTTCCCCCCCAAGCCAGATTGATGAGAGCCTGGGGTTTTTTTTCCTGCGTTCCTCTGCAGCTTGGGGCATGGGTCAGTTGCAGATTTAAACTAGAGTCAGTGGTGGATTCTCTGTAACTTGTGTAGCGGGGCAGTTACCCTGTTCCTGGGATAAAAGGAGGTAAAAGGTGAGAAGCAGCTGAGGTCGGCTGACTGGGGAGGCAGCCACAGCTGGGGCCACACCCAAGCAGGCCACAACTGGCCCTGATCAAAGGGCTGGGAGCTAGGCAGGCAAGAGTTTCATGGGGGGCTGCCTGGGATCACAGGGTACCTTAGACAGAGCAGTGCTGGGGAGGGGCAGGGCAGGGCAAGGCAGGGCAGGGCAGGAAGAGCTGGGGAGCTCTGGCCTGGCAAATCCCCAGGCTGAGGCCTTCCTAAGGGCCAGGGATGGTACAAGGGCTGCAGGGAGGGAGCTGGGGCTAGAAAGGCTGCAGGTCCAAGCCCCTTGCTAATTATGAGTGGCCACTGCACACTGCAGTCTGCCCCAGAGAAAGGTGGGGTACATGATGACTGGCAGTAACCCACTGAGGTAAGGTGGGTATACAGGGTTGGGGCTCCCCTGGGAGAGGAGACCCAGACTGTGGGGGTAGTGCTGTGGGCAGAACCCCAAAGTAAGGGGCACTGGAGTCCAGGAGGGACACAGGGGGGCCTGAGGCAGGAGAAACACTGGCCAGCAGTGGGTGCTATGGAGCGGGAAAGCTAATTCCCTGACTGACCAACAGGAGGCGCAGAACTGCTGAGTGCTCAGCCTGTTACACTTGAAATTTTAAAATCATGATTTAAGGACTTCAGTATCTTGGCCAGAGGTTAGGGGTCAATTGCAGGAGTGGGTGGGTGAGATTCTGTGGCCTGCAATGTGCAGGTGGTCAAACTGGATGATCATGATGGTCCCTTCTGGCCTTAAATTAAGAAATGACTCAAAGACTTTAACATCTAAGTGTGAACCAATTGATCAGCACCATTCTCTTCTCAGAGGAGCATCCCAATTTCCATTCCTAGATCCCTTCTAGGTACCTTTGAACTTCCCCAGAATCTCCAATAGCACAATCCTTTTCTGGGAGAAACCACTGACTCGCTCTTCCAGTTCAGGAGAAATCTCCTCTGGCTGCTGGAACTTCTCCATCTCACACCTGCAGATAAACAATTTCACGGGATTATATTTTACTGTGTGACTCATTATAAGTTCTGGCTAGTGAGTCGCTGCTCTAATGGGCCTGGAGTTCGAATTCCTCGACTTCTCCCAGCCTCAGAGCAGAAGCAACACAACCCATGACCAAGCAACCTTCCTTTCAAAGGTCTGGAGAGATCAGCTCTGGGGACAAAAGGCTAATTGAGTCTCCATGGCCAATTCACTCCTTGGCCTCCATGCTCTGAGGGTCAGGAGGTTCCCAGGTGAAGTGCTGTAGAAATCTGCCTCTAGGAACTAGACTGAGACACCAACTCCCCCCTTCCCAGGTCATTCCACACAGGTCTCCAAACAGCCCTCAGATGGGGAAAGATTCTTGAAAACTACTGCCCTGGGCTGAATAGTGACCAGTGCCCAAGCAGTGACAGGCCCATATTCCATCCCCATAATCCTGATGCAGCCAGTCCCCCAGGGAGGTGACATCTCTAAGAAATACTTGAGGTCAGTCTTTCCCAGTGACTGGAGAATTCCAGAGTCTTCTGTACAAGAGTTAGGACCCCAGGATGAAGTTGATCGAGAGATTTGTATCCAACATGTGATCTGCCAACACATTTTGCTGTAGAGACCTGGGGAGATGGGGTGCTACCCTCATCATCAAGCTCTTTCCCAGCATTGTGGAGTGCGAGGGAGCCACGTACCTGCTCAAGGTGGTTCTGACATCCTGGAGGAGAGAGAGACAAAAGAATTTCAGTCCCCTCTGACACACACACACAGGGGATTCCAGGGAAGGGATTTAGGAAGTATGAGGGAAGAGACCCTGCCCTGGCCCCAGGGATATTGATTATCTGAGCTAATGAGGCTTTTCCATCTTTCATATCCCTGTGACTTTGTTAAGAATAATACTCACTCAGATGTCAGCAATGCACACGCCGAGTTACACTGAGATCTCGGACTGCTGGACTCCAGTGCTTATGATTCAGCAGCCCGCTCCCCCGCTGTGGGGGTCTGGCAAGTTTCTAATGATGAGTGCCGGTTTCCAGTTGTCCCTCGGGGTGCTCAACCCCATGCCCCACCCCACTCCAAACCTTTCCCCAATGCCACACCCCAGCTCAAATCTTCCCACTCCCACTCAACCCCCATCCTGTGTCTTCCTCGTCTCCTCTTGTGAGCTGCCATAAATATAAAGGAAAGAATAACATAAAATACCTCCCTGCAGCTGTACTGAATCGCTTGACGTGTAAGAGATTAAGAGTCTCAGATAACCTGTTTGGCTCCTGACCAGAAGGACCAATAAGGAAAGAAGCTAATTCCAAATCTGGTGGGTTGGGGGAGGTTTTGTTTGGGCTCTGTTTGTTTGTCCACTCTCCTGACGGCGAGATAGACCAAGCAGGAACAACATCTCCTGAAAACCTACCTGAAATGATCCATCTAAGATTACAAAAATTCTAACTAAGGCAAGGAAATGTGTTAGGTTATTTTTGGTTTTAGCTTGTGAATTGTTCCTATACTAAGAGGTAATTTTATTCCTGTTTTTGTAACTCTGAAGCTGAGTCCAGAGGGGAGTCCTCTGTGTTTGAAATCTTTTTATTACTCTGTAAAGTTACCTTCTATCCTGATTTTGCAGGTGTGATTCTTGTACTTTTTTCTTTATAATAAAGTACTTCTTTAAAGAACTTGATTGATTTTAGTGTCTTAAAGATAAGGGTCTGGTCTGTACTTACATTAAAGGCAATTGGTTGGTATATTATTCTCAAGCCTCCCCAGGAAAGGGAGTGAAGCGCTTGAGGGGATATTTTGGGGGAATAGGGTTCCAAGTGTACCATCTCTGAATTTTTGTTTAAAATCACTTGGTGGTGGCAGCAATACCGTCCAAGGACAAGGAAAGGAATTTGTGCCTTGGGGAAGTTTTTAACCTAAGCTGATGGAATAATAAGATGAGGGGGTCTCTCATGTGGGTCCCCACATCTGTACCCAGAGTTCAAAGGGGGGAGGGAATCCTAACCATGAGCACACTCCCTCCCCGCTCCTCCCTTCACCTCCCTCCAGTATCTCCTGCACACAGTGGAACAGCTGATTGCAGCAGGCAGATGGTGCTGAAGAAGCAGGGGGAGGAGTTGATCCACAGCAGGGCTACAGTGGGGACATGGCACTGAGGGGGAGAGCTGGCTGTCCTGGGACCACCCACCTATGTTTCTCATTCAATCTCACCTGCAGGAATTCACTCGCTGGCTTCTGACACTTGCCCTCCAGCTCACTGATGCAGCTCACTTTTCAGATGGGAAATCTGCTTGGAGAGTTTTACTGACACCATTTTCGTTCTCGGATCCTCACAATCTCCTCATCCAGCTTCTCCAGCTGGCCCACAGGAGTCCGCTCTTGTTCCTTGCAGGAACTGCTGCAGTTGCTGAAATTCAGACACAATCTTCTGCCTCTTCGCTTTGTGTTTGTTTCTGTATGAAATAGGGCAAGGGCTGGTCAGGGACATGGATGGAGCCCGGGGTCCTTTCATGGAGAGCTGAGTGTGCAGGAGGGTGATTTTCCTTGAAAATCCTCAGATTTCTGACATTGGACTCTACCTTTGTGGGTACTAGGCAGGGGATTCTCTCACACCTTACCTTTTGGCCCTGTATCCCTCTGAAAGGGATGTTTCTCTGTCAGTCATGGTCAGCATCTTCTGTTATTTATGGTCTGTGGAAATTCAGACCCAGAGCAGCAGGAGGCA
This sequence comes from Chelonoidis abingdonii, assembly GCF_003597395.2. Taxonomy (NCBI): domain Eukaryota; kingdom Metazoa; phylum Chordata; order Testudines; family Testudinidae; genus Chelonoidis; species Chelonoidis abingdonii. The sequence goes on along the minus strand of NC_133780.1, from coordinate 7,142,799 downwards.
GGCAGGAACTCAGCACTACACTGACAGAGATGCCAGGGGCGTTAAAAGAAACAAATGTTTTTAAAAATGCACAAATGTCTAGACACAGTGGACAAGCACTTCATGGAGACATTTGTGTGAATTCAGGCAAGCCACAAGGGCTACTCATCGACTGCAATGGAAGCTTAAGGCTTGTCTACACGTGAATCAAAGCCCAGCAATCCCATGATCATGGAGAAAAACACACACAAGCCCCATGTTCACATAGGCCACACAGGAGTCTGCCTCCAATCAGACCTCCCTCTGCCAGTCCCTGCTGGTTCATAACAACAGGCACCTACCAGATATTCTCGCCAATTCCCCTCTCCAGTCGCTTTCAATCCCAGCAGCTTTTCTCTCTCTTCCCTCAGAGTCTTCAAATGGGCCTGGATTCTTTCCTGAAGAAACAGAAATGATTGGGAAGTTTCATCTGGATAGTTGAGAGGTGCTTGGAAGTGGGTGTTTTTCCACCCAAAACCGAAAGATGACTGTGGTTCTAATCACTTTGTGACATCAGGACCACCAAGGAGATGAAACCTCATTAATGGAAACTAGGAGCGTGTCCACATTCAGACTCGTTACCAATTGGTTCAGTGTTTTTAGTAATTAGTAAGAGATCTCAATTATACCACAAGCTTTATACTGGTATTTGTGAATTGATTAATGGTAAGAGCATAACAGGGCAACTGGAGTCACATGGGGGTGAATCAATAAACCCTAATTTTTTGAAGGTTTAAGACAAACCAAAGTGATACATAAATGTCGGAAGCCACCAGGTTTAAATATGGCTGGGATTTCAACCCTGAATCCCTGGGGCTGCAATGGTTGGGCAGAGACCTGGTCTAAGCACCAGGGCAAAACTCGTTGAGACTGTGTAGGAGGGCCATTACGTCTGGTCTGAAGCAGGCACAGTCCAGTTTTGTGGAGCACCTATCCTGTCTGGTGGGGACCCAGCACTGGACGTGGCTTTGTCTGGTGCAAAAGGGGGAGAGGAGACTGAGGCTGCAGGAGGACACCCCCTTTTTATGTTAGAGTGGGGGCGGGGCTGGGGTGGCATCTTCATGCAGAATGATGCAGGCGGGGACCCGCTGGAAAAAACGGTGGTGGGGTCCACACAGGGTGACTGATACTGGTGAGGACAGGCCCATGCAGGCAGTGGGTATATCCAATGTTCTGGGGATGCCTCAGTTACACCATCTCTATTAGACATGAAATGCAGATATGTATAAAGGACGGGTTTGGGTTTGCCCCAGTGCTGCCCCTAACCCCGTTCCGTGGCAATGCCCCCTGGGGAGGTACCCCACAGTCCCATTCCCCCTGGTAAAGATCCCGGGAAGCAGTGCATTCTGGGAGATTCAAAAGGCTGGAACTAATGGAACCATGCCCTGACTGGTTCTTCCAGAGCCAGCAGCTCAGACTGTGCACCGCATCAGCTCCAGGCCTGCTACAACCCCAACTTGGCACGCTGCCTCAGCCTGGAGCCTCTCCTGCTCCCCAAGGTGCTCGGGTCCATAGCCCCGCCACGCCAGTGATCTCCAAAGTGCGCCCAGCACTGCCAAACCCTATCAGGCGAGAACGACACAGAGTTACAGAATTCCAGTGAGCAATACTCCCCACCTGAATCCAACCTCCTGCCACAGACACAGCGGATAAGTGAGTGAAGGGTGATGGGGAGAGCAAGCAATGGATTTGGTGGGGGTATGATGACAGTGAGCTATGCGCTTCCTGGGTGAGAGGGGGCAGGGAGGCAGATCGCTGCTATCAAGATTTGACCTAAATTATTTTGCTTCCCTCTCTTTTGCACTCCAACCCGCTGCCAGCCCTGACCCTCTTCCCGACCAGAGTTGCCCCACATTGCAACCCCAACCCCCTGCCCCAGCCTGGAGCCCTTCTGCTCCCCAACCGCTGCCCCAGGCTCAGCCAGAGCCCCCTCCCACCACTGCAAACCCCTCGGCCCCAGGCGGCCACACCCCCACCTTTTGAGTCCCAACTTCATGCCACAGACCTGTGAACAGCATTGAGTGAGGGTGGGGGACAAGAAGCAATGTCGGGGTGGATGAGTCACGGTGCTTCTGGGTGACAGGGTTGGGTCTGGGGTGGGAAATTAAGCGATTTTTGTCATTGGAATTTTCCCTTCTGTTGCCCGCTGCCAGATCAAAGTTAAGCGATCTGCCCAATGATTAAAGCTAAGGTGATGAGTCACACTAGCGTAGGTGAACCTCAGTGAAATTAGTCCCATTAAAATCGCAAGTACTCCTTAAATTTCCAAGCAGGTCCTCCTTTTGTATCCTGGCATCACTCCTCTATGGAACCACCGTGTGAGCGCGAGTGAGCCCGGGATCTGTCGCACACCACACAGATGGGGTTTGATCCTCTTCACAGAACAGTTTCAGAGCCTCCTGGTGTTCCCCACACACCCCGTCCCCTCCTGCTCCCTTTGCTGCCTGTAAACTCAGTCGCTTGGTGATTCTACCATGTTTGCCAGCTGCCTGTTGGGCCTGAGGTTTCTCTGCTGCACAGTTTCTCTGCATTGAGGGCAGGAGGCGGCTGTAGCGGGTCCCTCCCAGCACTGGGCGATGCAGGCTCGGCAGAAATTGTGCCCACACTCCAGAATGACGGGTTCTGTGAAATACTCCAGACAGATGGGACATGTCGCTTCCTCCTGGAGACTTTCCACAGGAATCTCTGTAGCCATGGCTCCCTCTGGGCAGTGGAACAGGGACAGTTTCACTTTCCTGAATTCACACTCTGCCCCACCTGCAGCAGCAACTGGGTGTGTCCTTTCCTGAAAATGACTCAGGCTGTTTGCTGAGCAGGAAGGACCCAACCAATTTCACCTCTCGAGGCTTTTGTGTAAAAAAGTATCAATAGGACCCCGGTCCTGCAATCAGCCTGTGTGCTGCTGTGGAGGGTCACTGAGGCAGCCCCTGTGAGGATGAGCCTGCAGGAGCAGGAGCTGGGTGTCTAAGAGGTGATAGTCAGGCTGGGCAGAAGTTGTTTATAATATATAATTTTGACAGATGTTTATTTTAAGCAATTTTTATGTAAGCAGAGTGAGAGGAGCTCTACCGTGACATCTGGTGGTGAGCTGTGGAAAAGGACTTCAGGGGCTGATCTCGTTCGTATGGGCACACACACCCCACCTAGCATGATGGGACTGCTTGCCCAAAAGGTCACTTTGGCTGCTGTGGGATCCCCAGTCTCTTTGTTATTGGGGCAGGAGTAATAAAAGGTGGTTATCCTGGTTATGTGAATCAAGGCTAGTAGAACGGTACTTGGCATTTTGTAATGGAGGCCCCCCTACTAACAACTGAAATAACTGAAGAGCTTAAGTTACTGAGAGCTGTGTTAAGGGGTGGGGGGTTGAAGACAAGTTGGTGAGCAGCTAGCAGGATGGCTAGCGGAGAGGCATGGCTAGGGGAGAGGAGTGGGTGGGTGGCTGGCTGGTGGAAAGGAGCGGCCCGCAGGACGGCTGGCAGAGAGGCACAGCTGGTGGTGAAGACTGGAGCAGAACCCCTTGGAGAGCTGTGGCATTTGGCCATCAACCCAAGGAGCGGAGCATGTAAGATGTCCCCCCATAACTCCCCCCACCTCCACCCAGGCTGGGAGGTAAACTCTGCAGAGGAGCTTCTGAACTGTGAAGGGTGCACTGACCAAGGACAGAAACTGTGGGTGGGGTGACAGTTGTTTTCCTGGACTTAAGACCGTGAGGGGAAAAGGACACTGCCAAACTTACTTGGGGGGGTGGGTCTTTTGCTCATGGCTTGTGTTATGAAATCTGTTTGTGGTGTTTCCCCAACATAATGCCACAATGTTTCCCTCCTTTATTAAAAGGTGTTTGCTACACTAAGACTCTGTGTTTGTGAGAGGGGAAATATTGCCTCTTAGAGGCGCCCAGGTCACTGGGTGGAGGCTTGAGTCGGTTTTGCATTGTGTTATTGAAATGG
>NC_133780.1:7037440-7136627 GCF_003597395.2 Chelonoidis abingdonii | reverse complement strand
GAGAGTTGGAAAAAATTGGAAAGTTTTAGTGTAATTTAAGCAATATCTGTAGCAGTGGCAGCTCATGCTTGTTTCTTCCTAGCAGGGAACGATTCCAGGTTTTCTGTTCTGCAGCACGGCTCTTGCAGGCTGGCTGTGCTTTACTCTCTCCATTTATCTAAGTGTAGACACTGAAGAAAAAAAAAATTAGTTCTACAGTTTTAATTCATTTCACTTTCAATGTCCTAATGCTCCAATATTTGAGTTTCAAACACTGCACAGGACTCTTGGTCTAAGAACTATTTTCAGTCAGACACAGAGCCTTTAAAAATAAGTTTTAAGTGCTGGAATGAGGGGTACTGGGGATGCAGCACCCCCTGGCTTGAAGTGGTTTCGTGGCTGCATGATCTCTAGATTATTCTTGGACATGATATATTTGGAGATTTTTCTACTTCATCATGAAATAAATTTTCACATTATGTGTTGTAGCTTGATCTTTCACCCTTAACATAAATGAGCTGATGCTGAGCTCCAGGGGTTAAGATGTTTCCCGGAATGAAATATTCTGTAATGTTTCCCTGCAGAAATGTAGAAACAGAAAATGTGGACGGACATTTTAGATGGAAATTGAAATGATTCAACTGTTTGCAGACACATGTTGATTCTCCTGATCACAATCTAGCGTACTGTCATAAAAAGCAACATTTCTAGGGAAACCCTGATTTTGCTGAAGCCACACTTTCAGGCGAGACACATTTCTGTGTGAAAAATGTCTACATGCTGTAATTATCGACGGCCCTAGCTGCAGAGGAATTGAGATTTCTAACAGAGCTTGTTCAAATTGTTCATGTTTTAAAGAAAATGATTTGGATTATTCAATAAGTAAATATAATTTCCTCCATTCTCCTTTCACCTGTTGAGTTTCCATTAACCCAGAACACAAATTGCTTTGCACAGAGGCAACAATAAATAGCCTCTCACGGGGGAGCATGTTACTCGCTGTTACTCTCCTGTTATTCACAGAGATCTGAGCATTGATAACATCCCTGTGCCGATTTACTGGTGAGTAACAACGGCACCTACCAGCAGTTCCTGGGTTTTCCTTTTCCCCACTGTAGTTAAACACCAACTTCTCATCTCCATCTTTCCTCAAACTCCCCAAACAGCTCCACATTTGATCCTAAGAAGACAGAAATGGCTTCTGAATTTTCTGTATTTTGGGGCATTTACCTCACAAACAAAATTTATCAAAGGACATTGGGCACTAGCCAGTCACAGGAAGAGCCCTGCAATCCACAAAGCTGAGTGAGGGGCCTGGAATCCCTATACAACATCCCTCTGGTCGGCATCTCCCATTGGCTGGTTTAGGCAGCTCCCTGCCTAGCACGCTGGCTTCTGTGTCACCCATTCTAAGGCACTTACATCTCCCCATAGCTCAGGCTTTGTGGCTCACAGTGTCATTCCAGAGATTTTCTAGGCAGCTGCAGTTTAGACTCGGTGACATTCAGCTTTGTAATACCTAAGCCCCTTCATGGATCCCACTCTTTGTCTCCAACTCAGGAGAGAGCAAAATCTCCCAGCATTCAGCAGGTTCATGAGGCCGGGGGCCCTACCTGCTTTCCTGGGCCCAGATGGCCCCCAGGACTCCCAAGGGAGGGGGGAGATAGTGAGGGGCACTGCAGCTAGGTTGGTCATTTTGTGCTACATGATCTGAACTCTCTTGTGCTTTAGCTGGTTAAGTGAAAGAGCAATGGTGTGTTGGACCTGTGCAAAGAGTCTCTCCCTGTGTGTGAGATGCTTCCCAACTACTGCGTGCCTCCAGAGAGAGTTCAGCTGAAACAGGAGGGCTCTCACCTTGTTGTGGAGTTCTGGGAGATGGTGTGTTTAAGCATGTCGGAGTCTGGAGGGTCAGCTCTGCACTAGGGGGTTAGGCAGCGGGTTTCACGCCTCAGATGGGAGAGTCCCAAAGAATGTGCCTAGGGACTCAAAGATTGGAGCAGTGGATGGGCTCTGTTCTGGTGCCAGAGTCTTGACTACTCTGGGGGATCCTGGGGCTCAGATACCTGGATTCCCCTGACAACAGTCCAGTGGCGCCTAACCAGATCTGGGATACACACACACACCAGTAAACAGAAACCTTCTCATGGCCCAGTATGGAAACACCCTTAACTCTGACCATGTGGGCTCTGGTGAATATTTCTACAGGTCTGAAATATTAAAATCGGAGACATGAATGGAGATGTCTCCCCCTCAGGGCTGTCACATTCCTTTGTCTTAGACTGAGGAGGGCTTTTTCCTAAATGCTTCTCCTTGTTTCTGTATTTAGGAGAGGCTCTCCCTCCAGGGCTGCCCTTTGCCTTGGGTTGGGAAGGTTTCTATTAATGGTTCTTCCTTGTCTGGGGAGAGGCTGCCTGCTGTTCCACAGCTTCCATCATTCTCTGTGGTCCGGATAGAGCAGCTGGTGGCTTTAACTAGATACCTGTGGCCAGGAGCTGCACAGGCTGGAAAGTGACACATCCCAGTAGACACCAAACTGTTCTCCTAGGGGCAGGATATTCTCTATGGGTGTGTGGGTGGACAGATTTCCTGCTTCCATATATATAATACATCCTCACTCTGAACTGACCTAACACACACACAGCCATTACACAACTGGACCAGATCCCCCAGTAGACCCCACCCCCAGCTGCTGCACCCCAGTGCCAAAAGACTGACCAATAATTAGAACCGGACAGTAGGTGCCACTCCCCTCCCCCCCATCAGCCCAGTGGAGCCACCCCTGTGTCCCAAGATCAACTGTGCCAACCTATCCAACTCCCCCAAACCCTGCTGTAGCCTCCACCTGCCCCTCCCACACAGCCTGTGTGCCCCCCGCCCCCCGGGAGAATGCAACTGCCAGGCGAGCCAGGTAGGGGCGGTAAATCGATGCTGCCCCGCTGCAGTTACAGCTATTTCTCCCCCCACAAGCGCAACTCCCCTGCAGTGACCCAGGCGCAGTCACGTGGGGGTGTTGGGTGCAGGCGGGGGGGCGGGGGGCAGTCGGCAGCCCCCCCTCCCAAAAGAACAAGTCAAAAGAACGTGTCGCTGCAGTAGGAGCGAGGATCGGGGTCAGCAGCTGCCAGGGGATGGCGAAACCAATCGGGAGCCAATCACGCTCTCGGGAGGGAAATTAAAAACCAACCAACAAAAGAGGCAGAAGCCCCGCCCCCAGGGGCGGCCCCAGAACAAGCGACATTCGCTGCAGGAGAAGCCGAGTGAGGCCGGCCGGGCTCTGCCTTGGCAGCTCCTGCAGCAGCCGCCGGGTGTTTCCCTGCCTGGGACTGACTCGGCTGCTGCTGAGCGGGGAGGAGCCCCCGGGGAACATTGCAGCCTGCAGGCGTTTGTGTGACATGTGCCCCAGGGCCCTGTGGCTGGGGGGCATCTCCCTGTCGTGGTGACCCTGAAGGAGCAGAGTCTGCATGTCTAAGGAACAATAGTCAGGCTTGGCAGAATTCATTATATATATATAATTAAGAGAAAGTATTGCAGCTAGTTTTAAGCATTTTTTCAATATTTATTGAGTTAAATTTTCACACTTGCACAAAACTCTGGGTTTAGCATTTCCTTCCAATTGTTCTCAAGTTCAGTTTTCACAGTTGTGGGAAATTATGGGGGGATACATCAATAGCAAGTCAGACTCCAAAGATTTAATGTCACTAGACACCAAAATTCAAAAAGTTGAAGCTTTATAACCATGAAAACACAGATGGTTACATCACCTGTCAAAAGATGCAGAGTCACTGGCCTTCAGTCAAACTTGAATAAATTCTCAAGCAGCCTTGCTCTTACTTTGCATATCTGTAATTTTCATTTATTATCAATTGAAATATTTTTCACTGGTCTGTGTGTAGACAGCAAAAGCAACATTTGCCAACATTTATGAATAAAAGCTCATTCTTCCAAGCCTTGTGATAATAAACTCTCAGGCTCAAACCTTGGTTAAACTGGAATCAATGTTTTCAAGACCTGATTCTCGTTTACACTAACGCTGCTTGTCTCAGTGGAAAGAGGCTGTAGCATCTCCAACTTTCATTATTTTATCATGAATCTTGTGATATTTGTTGTGTTTGATGAAGCCCCAGCTCCTGGAAGCATGTGAGGAGGTGAGACTCTCGGCTTTTGTTTTCTAAACAAAGGAAGTATCTAGTTCTCTTTGTTGCAGAGAAACACTTACAAATTTCACCGCAGTGCAGTCTAAAGCTCTGAGACACCAAAAGGCAAATAAAACAATACTAATACTTACTATATTGTTCTTATTAAATCTCATGATTTTGGGGGGCTGGCCTGCTTAAGATTTTTAAAGCACCGTGCCAGTGAGAATTCAGAGCGTAAATCTCTCTGTTACCCCAGGGAAGCCCCCTAAATGAGTGTCATCCTTGATCTAAACCAGCACAGTGAACAGAAAGGGGAATGGACACAGAGGACAAGCTATGGGAACGCGCAGAGCTGGGCTGTGGGCCCCAAGCAGGACATGAGCAGAGTCCCCCCAGACCCTGCCAACAGCAATTCCAGGCCCCAGGGCAGAACAGTTAATGGGCCCCTACTGGTGCCCACATGTGCAAACCACGCCCATGTGGATCCGTCCACCTGAAATTTGGGCCGTGCTGCACCTGTGCTCGCTGGTGCCCAGCAAGCCGCCGGCTGCACTGCTGGGCGCACTCTTCCGGCATGGCCAGGGCTTCCACATGCCCACCCGGCTTCTTTGCCGCCACCGCTGATATCATCACCCCATGTGCCATAGGAGCTGAATTTTGGTTTTGCCGGTGGGTGCCCCCTCTCAGCTCTGCCCTCTTCCTGAAGGCCAAGCCCCCACTTCGCCACACTCCACCTCTTTCTGCCCCGCTCTGCCCCCTAGGTCCCCTCCCCCAAGCACCTCCTGCCAACTCCTTTCTGCCCCCTCTTGCTTTAAGGGTGAGGTGTATGTGTTTGGCTCAGTCGCCTTGTCCGAAATGGCAATTTCCAGCATATTTATACACACACTTCCTTCATATTCTAGTTATTGAATGTGTGTCTATCACTGGTATCATAGCAATGTCATTATTACAGTAGTAATGAACTACATCATTACATTACCATGAACTACAGTCTGTTAAAATCATGACACTCAGCTACAAGCTGCCTTCACTGACACCCCTGGGTAAAGACACTGTGTTCACTCTGTGCCTCACCCCGGCTTAGCGCCTGCTTGGGACCTGAGGGCCACTGTTGGCTGTGGGAAGAAGGCGCATGGGACTTACAAGCTGTGGGGATCTTTCCCTGCTCCCTTCCTCTTTTCTCCACTTCCTTCCTGTCGCTCTCCCTGCCCCTTTCTCTTCCTTTTGTTTCTTCTCTAAGTCTTTGCTCCCTCCCCTTCTGATGTTTCCCCTTCTTGCTTCCCGCCTATGTCCCTTTTCTCATCTTTCTCTGTGTCCCACCTCCTGGGGGCTCTGTCTAGTGCCCGCAGAGGAGGTTGCCCCTACTCCGGTAGGAAGGGTGGCCTGGTGGTTCAAGCACAGGCCTAGGACTCAGGTGTCCTGGGTTTGGTTCTCTGCTCTGCCACTGACTTCCTGCTTAGTCTTGGGAAAGTCACTTCACCTCTGTGTACCCTAGATCCCACCTGTCAAATGGGGCTAATGTTGACCCTGCCTCTGAGGCTGAATCCCTTCATGGCTGCATGATGATGGGGGAAATGGATATACCAAGGTGAATAGTTTGGGCTCCACACAGGGGGCACAGTAGGTGGAGGAGCTCAGGCCAGCTTCTTGGGGGTGGCGTGTCAGCCCATCTTCTGCCAGAGTCATGGGCTTCTTCTCCCCCCCAGCCCAGTGTCGCTCCTGCTGTGGTCCAGGGCTTCTCCCATCCACCCTGCATGGCTTTTGTCAAGGTCTGGGACTTCCTCTGCCCCCACCCAGTAGTCAGTGTCCAGGGCCACTTCTCTCCACCCCTGACCAGTGCGGCTCCTGCCAGGGACTAGAACTGTCCCTCCCCCTAATGTGCCACTACACCCATCCAGCATGTGTGCCTAGGAGCCCTCCAGCCTGCTGGGGCGATTTCAAAGGACCTGGGACTCCCAGCCATCACCATCACTACCAGGCACTGGCAGCTACCATGACTGGAGGCCCCGGACGTCAGGTGGTGGGTTCCTGGTTGTGGGTTGCTAAGCCGAAACACACACCCCTCTGCAGCCCAGATTTAGACCCCTATCTATGAGAGAGGTGTGACTTAGGGCACCACTTCCCCCATTGTCGGCATCTCCCATTGGCTAGCTTACTTGGCTCCTTGCCTACTGAGGTACCTATGTATCTCATAGATTGGCATTGTCTAGGCAGTTTAGACCCCTGACTCAGCTCTGAGGGTCAGTGCTGCTGTTCCTGTGATTTTCTTGCTGTCTAAAAGTTACTCACTGTGATGCTCAGAATTGCAACACCTGAGTCCCTGCATGGATTGCCCCCTGTGCGACCAGTCACCTCGCCGCAGAGCACAGATGAGCAATTCCTCATCGACATGGGTGTGCACAGGACAGAGACAGAGCACAGGCTGGTTAGTGACGCATCACACTGGAAAACGCAAACTCTATTCCTAGAAGTTCAATCAATGCCAGCTCCAGCTTTTTTGTCATCCTAAGTGGTGAAAAAAAAAGGAAAAAGAAAGGACCCACTGCCGAATTGCTGCCAAACACTGAAGTGGGCAGATTGAGCCACCGCTGAAGTGCTGCTGTTGCCAATCTGGACATGCCACCCCAACAACTGATGCATTGACACCCCTTTCTATTGGCTGCCCCAGGCACCTGTTTTCTTCGCTGGTGCCTGGAGCCAGCCCTGGGTGTAATATTCTCTGTGGGGGCTGGAGGGACACAACCAAGTTGGGAAGCAAATCCCATGACGCTCCGCCAGCACCTGCAGCTGGGACAGTAAAGTGGAACAAAGAAGAAGAATTGTTTGTAACGTTTTATTTACAGTAAGTAGCTGGAAAGAGCAAAGTAAAAGGAGCTGAGAAGGAGCTTTAATAACCGCAGCACGGCCAGGAGATCCCCAGCTACTGAGAACAGTTTTCTTAATGGCACTAAAATAGGAGCAATGGCCAGGAATTAATATAGGGAATTAATGAGTTACAGTCTCACTTTCAGTAACATGTAATAAATCTCCCTGTCCTGCTCACATTCTCTTTCCTTTCATACTGTCCTTTTCTATTCATTATTGTTCTAGCTTCACTTCCCATCCCTCTTTATTTCCCTGTGTCTCTCCCCCCTGTCACAGATCATCCCCCTTGGCTGCTCTCTTCTCTCCCTGATCTTATCCCTTCCCCTCGTGCTGATCCTGGGCTGGGAGCCCCCAGTGAGATCAAGGGTCACAGATCTGTACTGCTGCTGCTGCTTCTCCCCAACCCTCCAAACCCTGATTGATTCATGCTGTGTCCCTGCCACCCCCACCTCCGCCTGTCCCCTGCCCGGCTGTTAGTGCTACCCCTGCCCAGCCCCCGCCTCTGCCCCTCAGGGCCCCTCCTGCAAACCCAGGGGTTCTTCCCCCTCCTCCCTCCATCCCTGAGGCTACAAAGAGGGAGGGGGAGGTGCTTCCAGCAGCCATAGAGATGAGGACTGGGTAGATGGGAGTCCTCCAAGATCATAGAGACTTGGGTCCATGAGGCTAGAGAGGCTGATTTCCGGTTCCCTCCTCCCCTGTGTGTCTCAGGGACACAGTCTGAGGGATCCCGCCCACACCCAGAACCAGGGTCGGATTCTCTCCCCAGGGACGGAGCCCGGCGGGAAAGTGAAGATCGGGGCCTCGTCACCAGCATCGATAAATGTCACCTGCCCCCGGTCACAGTCCAGACAAACCCGGATCCTGCTGGGGACCCGGCTCAGGGGCAGGGGGGTCACAGGGGAGGTGAGAGCCTGGAACAGACCCCCCCAGCACTCCACAGCCCAGATCCCCCCCTCAGGGCTATGGCTGATCCTTCCCTGCCTCCCCACAGACTCTCTGGCCACCCCCACAGCCCAGTATTGCCCAGCCCCCACCTCCACCTCCCAGCAATGTCTCCCCGAGGTGAATCCCTCACAGCCCAGCACACAGGGCTCAGTGTCAAATCTCTCAGGGTTGTCGGGCAGATCCTGCCGTGTGTCTCCCCGTCTCACACGTTTCCGATCCTCAGACAGGACGAGGTTGGGATGAGCCGTGTCTGGATCCAGAGTCACATGCGCTGGGGAGAGAGAATCAGAGCGTTGGGGCAGAGCTTGGCCCCGGAGAAGGGTTTGATGGTGTCAGTGACAGAATCTGCCCCAGCTGGGGAATGACTCAGAATCTCCTTCCTGCAGGATTTACCTGCCAGCTCTGAATGGGGAGCAGCTCTGAGATGTCAGCACAGTGCAGGGGAGAGTCACGTCCCTGGCAGAGACGGGCCAGCTGTGGAGCAAAAGGGTCACTTGAGCCAGGTCTGGGACTCAGGATTTTTCTTGTCTTGCTCCACATCTCTCCAGGGACGGGATTAGAGACCCACATGTCGGGGAGATGGGGGACAAGAGGTGAGAAACTGAGCTCCCTCTCCTCAGTGCTCACTGACCCACCTCACCTCTCCCTGCAGTTTCCCATCTTAAACCCCATATTCGCAGATGACAAAGAGCATTGCTGGGAGAGGAGAACAGATGCTTCCCATCCCTGCACCCTTAGCCTATGTTAGAGCAAGGGGAGTGTTGGGGGAGAAGGAGCAGGAGGGGAAGGAGGGAGAGCAAGCAGAGAAGTGAATGGAGACATGAAGGAAGGGATCCCAGAGGGGAGAGATGGGGCAGGGGAGGCCCAGGGCAGCAGGATGTGAAAGGTTATAGAGAGTTTGCTATGAGGGTAAAAACAGCAACTCACCTGCCTCTTCCCTCCAAGCAGCCACCATACCAAACCTCCAGGACCTTCCACCTGCCCCCACTCCTACTGCCTCTGCACCTGCCCCATTCAGCTGACAGCCCGCTGCTCTCCTCAACTTCCTGTTCCTGCCAGGCACTGCTGGCCCTCCAGACCCTTCCAAATGCTGCCCCATCCCTTAATCTTCTTGGCCCTTCCCAATCCCGATGCGTCCCCCTCTTTGCACTCTCATGACTTTCCCCCTGGGCTCTCTCTGTACTCTAGCAACCAGGGTTCTCGTCACTGGGCATATTTTATTTCCTCATCTCCCTGTTTTGTCACTTGAAATATCTTTGTTTCTCTCTCTCTCTCTCTAATCTCTGAATTTAGCATTTACACGTTATTTCCTCGGTTTCCAACCTCTGAATTGTTAATCCTCAGTTACTGGGCATTTAACAGACCCAGAATTCAGTTTGCTCCTGTTCCACAGATCATGGCTCTGTCCCCCAGGGCCTCAGGCAGGGAGGGGGCTGTGAGCAGGGACAGCCCTGGGGAGCTGGGCGAACAAGGAGCTGTGTCTTTGGTCCTGTGCTAGGGGCTGGGACACATCAGTGGCTGTGCAGCCAGGCTGGGCTGTAGGCCCAGGAAGCTCTGCGGGTCGCACTGCATGTGAAGGCAGAGGAGGGGCAGGAGGGGTAGACACAATAGTGCTGGATTTACTGCTGTACATCAGGCCATGGCTACACAACCTCCCTCCCCTCCCGCTGTGCTGGGAAATGCAGGATGCTTGTGAGCTCTGCCCTGAGCACTGAACTCCCCTCCCATGGCCACAGTCAGAGGAAATCAGCAAAACATTCTAACAGCCGCTGAGACTGGCACATTGATAGAATCTGAACTTCAGTTACCTTCTTGTACAGGTGACGCAGAACTTCCCAGCCCTGGAAACACAGAATCAGAGATGAGAGCTCATCTGAACAAGCACATTAACAGAAATTAGTGTTGTAGAGAGGGAGGAACTCGTCCCGGGATTAAAATGGACAGGCCTCTGTTTGAGAGGTTTGTCCACTGTGCAGCACGGGAGTTAAAATGGATGTGATTTTGTCCAGTGTTGGATGGGGGACATCATTCTGCCCCCTCCATCTCTGAAAAATGGTGTCCCTCATGTGGCATAACCTCACACACACCATCACGCCAAAGAGGATGGGGTGGCATGTGGCGGGGGGAGCAAACCAATCCTGACAGTCTGGAAATGTTGAGTTTTCTAGGAACGACTGAGTGGCTCCTTATGCATATAAAATGTTACACTGGGAAAAAGATACATTCTAGAGTTCAGCATAAAGTAAACAATCCCCAAATACACATGTGAGCATTTCTTTGTCAGTGGTTACCATTTTAACAGACTCTTTTTTTCCTTAGCAGAATTTCTATCACTTTTATAATTATTAATAGTCGTGAATTAGACTTTCCCTTCTGACACTCTGAAGTGACATTGCCAGCCTGCTACCGAAGACCTGGTCCAGCTGCCATTCATGTCACTGGCCAATCCCCCTGGAATTCAATGGGAGGCCTGAGGCATGGAGGGGAATTTTGAAAAGGGTTGGAAGCAGGCTGCTAACAGAATTGAGGGATATTTTCCCTCACTCAGCCCTGCAGTGCTGACCGGCCTGCCACCCAGGACTCTGAAGATGATTTAAAGGGCCCCGGGCTCTGGCCGCAGCCACGGTAGCAGCGGCCAGGGGATCCCAGGCCCTTAATCTCCAGGCCCCAGGACAGTTGCCCCTTTTGACTCCCCACCTGTTGGCAGCCCTAAGGGGAGAAAAGGGTTTTCTTTTGCTCCTGGGAATATGATATAAAGGCCAGAGGGCAGCTAGGGCATAGGAGAAGATTTGGTATTTCCTCTTCCAAGTTGTCAACTGTAGCAGGTTTTTGTCCCTGGAGACAGTCTACTGGGGTCAGGGGTCACCCTCCTTAACGAAAGATAGAGAATAAGCCTGAACTTGTTGGCTTTGGGTACAATTTTCAAAATCCACGGAGTGCCTAGGCCACATTTTCCAAAGGGTCCTGGGAGTTTAAGTCCAGTCTTCTCTCCCCACCCCCAAACTCATGTCCATGTTACCTTTCCCCAGTGTACTGACCCTGACCCACTTCTCGGACTTTTACCTCCTTCACTGACCAATCTGTCCCACCTCAGTCTGTGCCGTTCAGTTTAGGAGTTGGGTACGTGGCTGGCGTAGATGTCTCTTTTAGTGCGCTGATTCTTAGCACAAGCAAAAGATGAAGAAAGGTCTCTGGCAAGCATGTAGTTTGTGGTGCAAAAATGAGCAAATGAAAATAATGTGTGTCCATTTCTTTGGCTCACATTCCTCTGCTGTCTTGTTAATTTCCAAAGTTGGATGGTTCATCTTCCTATCTGACGCTGGCAAACAACGGACTAACTCAGTGCGCGCGCGCGCACACACACACGCTCTCTCTCTCTCTTTCTCTCTCTATCTCTCTGTTAGCCTGATGCTGTATTGGCCATGTTATGCACTGATTGCAAAGACCACAGGACAGAGTTGCACGAAGACCTGGAAGAACTGAAATTATTCCCACCAGTTTCCAGTGTTTGTACGTGTTATTGCCGGTAAAGCTTTCTCCACTCTCGCTACCCTTCTGTTGTGTTCTCTAGCAACATATTGTGTCCCTAGGGTTGGATCATTAGCCAGTGTCCCGTGTGTGTTATGATACAATCTCCAATTACATGATCACACACTGTTTTTGCCACAGGACCCCTGCCTCATTCTTTCACTGCCCAGGATGGATGCATAAGGGGTAAGAATTAAGGGTGTACAGGGAAGCAGAAAACTGGCATTTCCTAACTACCAAGTGTTTGACATTTCAATCTAAATCATCATCTGTTCAGGGGGGTTGTGCAATATTCTGTACTTGTATCATGTCCCCACTCGCACCTCTCTTTTAAAGGTAAACATTCCAAATTTTTTCAAACTCTCCTCCTGCTGATTCTCATTGCCCCTCTCTGAGCCCCCCTTTCTTCTTCGCTACCCTTTCTGAGATGAGGTAAGTGGTACCCAACACAGAACTCCAAATAAGGGCAAACCACAATTATAGAATTACTGTATAATATTTCCATGTCATTCACCAGCCCATTTTTATGGATTCTCATATTTTGTTTGACCTTTTCCCCAGAGCTGCACAGTGAGCAGCGGGTTTTGTCAAGCTGGCCACAGTGAATTCCATGTTGCATTACTGAGCTGCTGATGCACTTATTTTCAAACCCTGTAATGCGAATGAGTTGTTCATTTTTCCCCCTCCGTGGTACATTCATTTATCACCAGTGCACTTCATATCCCAAAATGTTTCCCTTTCACACAACTTGGGGGGGTAGGTCCCTCTGGAACCACATCACAGTCTTCACAGGACTTCACTAGCCCACCTCAACTGTGGCCCCCTGCAGGGCCACCCAGAGGATTCAGGGGGCCTGGGGTCTTCAGTGGCCACCAAATTGCCACTGAAGACTCGGAGCAAAAGAAGCTTCGGGGTCTTCGGCAGCAGGTCCTTCACTCGCTCTGGGGGCCCAGGCCCCGTGAGAGTTTTCCAGGGCCCCCAGAGCGAGTGAAAGACCCCGCTCCAGGGGCCCCAGAAAACTCTTGTGGGGGCCTGGGCAAATTGCCCCACTTACTCCCCCTCTGGGCAGCCCTGGCCCCCTGGAAGAAGAATCATTCCCCAGAGGGACCACTCCCAAAATCCCTGTGCATCCCTCTATTTCTCTCCCACTCCCTAACCTTATCCCTCCCCATACCACTCCTCTCCTGCCCCATCTTCCCCAAGGAATTCCAGAGCCCACACTGGCTCTCTCTGGGCCCTTACTGGCTTCCCTGGCTTCTCATGCAGCTTGGATCCTGCCGTGTGTTTGGGGGGTTGCAGTCAGTGTGTAATGGAGTCTCTGTATCTCCGTGAGTGACCAATGGGTATCTGTGTGCAGTGAATGTGCTAACCCCTGCTGGCTGCTGTGTACCTGTACCGCAGCTAGAGGAGCAGCAGCTGTCTGGGCACATGCAGCCCTGTTAGGGCTTCTGAAAATTGAAACGAGCAGCCTAGACATTAACCTGGCCTGGTCCAGACCTTTGTCCACCCTTCCCTCCCTGAGCCTCCAGCCCCATCAGGGACTCTAACAGCATCTAGCTGAGAATCCTTTGAGCTCCCCGTGTGCACAGAAGAACTCCTGAGGCACCCAGAATCACACTGTTGGCCACACAAACCTTTGAGTCTTTTCACCTTAGGCCACGTCTACACTATGGGATAATATCCAATTAGCTAAAATCGGTTTTATAAAACTGATATTATAAATTTGATTTCATGCGGCCACACTAGGCACAGTAATTCGGGCATTGTCGCGTCCCATGGTCCAAGGGCTAACGTGCGATTTCTGAAGCGTTGCTTGCTGGGTTAGCTCTTCGTAGCTTTCCCGTAGCTTCCCGCAGTCTCCCCCCACCCCGGGGGGCCCCCCCGGGGGGAAAATTCTGGTTGAATCATTATTGTCGCTTTGGTGGTTTGGAGTTAAATGTCGTCAGTCATCCTTTCTCCGGCGGAAAACATTCAGCTGACAATCCTTTGCCACCGTTTTTCCCGGAATTGCACCTGGCAGACGCCATAAGCACGGCAACCATGGAGCCCGTTCAGCCTTTTTTTTTTCCCCAGCACCGTATGTGTTACTGGATACCCGCGGACAGAGAGGCGATGAACTCCAGCGCTACAACAGCAGCATTCATTACTTTTGCAATGATAGCAAGAGATGGTTACCACTTGTTCTTGTACCGTCACTGCTGGCAGAAAACTGGCCAATGAGTGAGTTCTCTCTCCTTCTTGTCTGCACCGTCCGGCTGGCTATATCGTTCCCTGGCTGAAATCTGCCTGGGGGCGCAACACAAAGTAAATTGGGATTGACTCGACTTGGGACTGAGTTCAATCCCTTCTCTTATAGTTTCTAAAATAGAGTCCAGTTCCTGCTAGAATAAGGGGCAAGCTGTATTTAGGAGGACCCGTGTATCAGAGCACAGCTAGCTCCATGTCAGTTCACAGGGGGTGCCCCTGCAACAACCCCCGTTGCCTTCCCTCCCTCCCCAATCCTTCCTGGATACCGTGACAGAATGTCCTGCCCATTTTAGGTCATGAAGTAATAAATGAACCTGAGAGGAATAAGAAACACTGATGTTTAGTGACAATAAAACCGAGGGGAGGCAGCCTCCATCGCGCGGTCGATAGTCCAGGAGGACATTGTGGGGAGAGCAGCCAGCATGCTGTAGCTATGACGTCTAACGGCAGTACAGCATCTTCTTTACACAGGAAAGGAGGGCTGAAGCCCCAGTTGCTATGATTGAGCTGGTTATTTAGCCTCTGTCCTATCTACTGGGAGTAAACCAGCAATTGGCCTTGATGTCAACATGTTAGTATATCATGAGGACGAGTACTAGTCCTATCTGCACCATTCTACCACCGGGGAGGGAGAGGGGAGAGGAGCGGGTACTGCTCTTCACTGCTGCAGCATCGCGCTCTCAATCTACCACGCAGCTCAGTTACACATGGGTGACATTGAAAGTTTAGTCAGAAAGGATTTCTTCCCCATTTTCTTTACACGTGGTGCGTGGGGGGATAAGAACTAGGAAGCTATTCCCTGAACCCACGCCAGCCACTGTGTTTTGAACCTACAGACGTGGGAGCTCAGCCAAGAATGCCCGAAATACTTTTCAGGGACTAGCTGTGGACTGATGGGAAGCTGAGTCCTCCAGTACCACTCCATCCATGAGCGTCCATATTGAGGTCCTAGCTTCGGTTAATACGCTTGTCAATGCAGTGCTGTGTCTCCTGGGAGATTCTTTTTTCAAGATGCTTTGGCATTCTCGTTGTTCGGTTAACGGAGCTCTGATGCAACAGAAGTGTCTCCCCTACAGCGATCAGATCTGTCATCTCCCGGACGCGTCCATGCTGGAGCTCTTTTTTGGATTTGAGGGACTGCATCGCCACCTGTGCTGATCAGAGTCTCCCATGCTGGCAACAGAAATGTAAATTCAAAAGTTTGCGGGGATTTTCCTGTTACCTGCCCGCTCCATCCGAGTTCAGATTGCTTGTCCAGGCGGTCAGTGGCGCACTGTGGATACCGCTCCGCGGAGCGGCCAGTAACAATTGATTTCCGTCCACACTAACCTGTAATTCCCGATATGTATACTCGAATTTAGCGCTACTCCTCTCGTCGGGGTGGAGTACAGAAATCGATTTAAAGAGCCCTTTATATCGATATAAAGAGCGTTGTAGTGTGGACGGGTACAGCGTTAAATCGATTTAACGCTCTTTAAATCGATTTAAACGCGTAGTGTAGACCAGGCCTTAGTATAGAGCTGTCCCTGCCCCAAAAAGCTAGTGTAAAACGTTAACTGTATCAGAAAAAGGGAGGGGAAATCTCAGGGCAGAGGAAGCTTTGGATATTGATGCAATAGGAGCTGTAGTTACCTGGGCAGATGATGTTTCTTCTCCAGTCTGAAAACAAACACAGAGAGAGGGATGAGAACTCAGCTGAGCAAATGCAGGAAGACCAGGGCTCTGGGATGAAGAGCAGCTGGCTTACACTGAACCCAGGCAAGAGCAAAGTGATTCAGAAGCAGGGACACATTTTGAAGAACTAGATGAGACTCTTCACGTCATTCCATTGAATTTCTACAGCCCCCACTAAACAAAATGTTCAAAAGACTGAAGTCCTATGTGACCCTTCACTAGGCCTAGGTGACCAGGTAGCATCAGTGTCTACACAGCTCAGCTCACTAGGAAACTCTGCATCTTCCTGTGGGCAAGGGTCTGGCCACAGTGATCCCTGCCTCCGTCACTGCCAGGCTGGGTTACTGGAGATCACTGAATCCACAGCTGAGTGTGAAGGCTCCAGCTGGTACCTAATGCAGCTGCCGGCCTTCTCCAGGGCTTAGGCCACAGTGACACATCAGGCCCATGTTCCAGTCCCTCCACTGGCTCCCAGTCCCCTTCTGAAGCCAGATTAAGGCCTTGGTTTTAATCTGCAAATCAACTAAAGAATCCAGCCCCAGTGGAGGCTGTTTGTGAGACTTCCAGGTAGGAGGCTACAGAGGCAGAGCATTGTATGGGGCACCCAGGTTGCAGGGCTGGGGTGACACAGTCACCCCTTAGTCTGGATTGTACTCTGGGTATGTCAGTGACACCCTAAATTAAAGCTCACTGGCTAAGCAGGGGATAGAGATGCCAAAACCCAGTGAAAATCAGAGGGGGTGGGGACAGGTGTTCCTGCCTGATGCTATGAATTCCCCCTTCGAGAGCCCTGGATACCATTTGACCCTCCCCTCCCCTCTCCTGTGCTTAAAGCCAGAGCTGACTGGACTCCATGGAGAGCCCTTGTTTCAGTTCAGTGATTGCAAGAGCTGAAACCATTGATGAGCAGGCTAGGGGCCAGGTCGTAGACCTAGTGTGGGGACAGGGCTGCAGTGAACAACGGACTTGCAGTCGCAGCCACGGCCTGCTGGAATCCCTGGGAGGTCGTGGAACCTCAGAACGCACCATTGCAGAAGTGGCAGTGGGGGGCCAGCAGCAGCTGTGAGAACAGCAGTGGAGCTGAGCGGTGGCAGAGGTAACAGCACCCGAAAAACCAGCAGAACCAGCAGCAGAGGCATCAGCCAGTGGTGGCAGAGACAGTAGCCACAGTGAGCCAGTTCTAGTGGCAGCAGAGGCATTGCTCGATGGCCCTCACCCCTTTTCAGGATGGGAGGCAGTGAGCAGCTAGTGGCAAAGGTGTCGACTTCTCCTGTAGCCGGTGGGTGCTCGACCCCCTGCTCCACCCCCATTCCACCCCTTCCCCATCTCTTCCCATCCCAGCTCCACCCCCCATTCCACCCCCTTCCCCAAGTCCCCAGCCCCACCCCACCTCTTTCCCGCCCCCTCCCCCAAGTGTGCTGCATCCCCGCTCCTCCTCCTCCTCCCCAGAGCATCCTGAGTGCCGTGAACCAGCTGTTTCATAGCAGGCAGGAGGCACTGGGAGGGAGGGGAAAGAGTTGGTCAGTGAGGCTGCTAGTAGGTGAGATGCGCTGGGGAGGGGGGAGCTCGGCTGTGCGTGGGTGCAGAGCAGCTGCTAATTTTTCCCCATGGGTGCTCTGGGGCTGTCGGCACCTAGGACCTGTGGTGGCAGTGATAGCAGCAGCAGCAGTAAGCCAGCTGCAGAAGTGGAGGCAGCAGCAGCTGCCTTGCTCAATGCCCCCCCACACCCTTCAGGGGTGGGAGGTGAAGCCTTGTGAGGGCACCTCTGAACTCTGGGTCTTGGCTGATTAAGAACAACCAACTGTGAGTGGGCTGCAGTGGCGGGAGAGGGGAGTGATGTGTTACAGGTCGTTCACTCATTGGATTTTCACACGGCAAGGTGGGAAACTGAGGCAAAGGACATTGCCCAATGTCCTGTGGAGGGGGGGTTTGCTTAGAGTTACATGCTTTCGAATCATGGCCTTGGTGTTTTCCCAAAACAATGCTGGGGTCCCTTTGCCTTGTAATACAAGTTTTCTTTTGTTACACCCAGACTCAGGCCGGTTGAGTGGGAAGTTTTGTCTCTTATACAGTGTCCAGACTAGCACTTTTGTCAGTAAAACTTTTGTCAGTCAGGGTGTGAAAAAAGCAAGTTTCTGACCAACATAAGTTTCACTGACAAAAGCACTGATGCGGACAGTGCTACGATGGTGGGAGACACTCTGCCAATGACATAGCTACTGCCGCTTGTTGGGGGTGGTTTAATTATGCTGGTGGGAGGTCGGCACAGGGTGGCTACACGGAAGATCCGATTGCAGGGCAGCTGCAGTGGTAGAGTGGTGCCGCCAGAAGCCTTAAAGAGACCCAGGAGTTAAAATTTCCCACATTACTGGGTGGGGTCTCAAGTGTTTTCTGGTTTGTGTTGCTAAGTGGAACCCTTGACATTGAATCCAGCCCTTGCTGCTGCCGACTCCACCTGGCAGAAGGGCGAGAGATCGAGAGATCCAGAGACAGTTTCAACACCACAGAAAAGGCTGCAATCGAGAAATAGAAACACTTACCAAGTTCTCTTTGAAGATCATCTAGGTAACACAGAATCAGAAACAAACACACACTAATTAAGTGCTTCTCTTCTATAGATGGAATCAACCCCAGCCTCCCATCATGCGCCTGTCCCTCACAAACCCATTGATCCAGGCTATGGGCTGGGAAACCACTGAGATTAGGGGAGAAGAGTCCCTTTCCAACCCACAGGTAGGGTGTGGAGCACCTGTGAAGTCCCATAGGATGTGGCTACACAGCAATTGAACACCCCCAACAGGCTCATGTCAGCTGACTCAGACTCACAAGTCATGGGCTGAGGGCCTGTAAAATTGGGGTGTAGGCGTTTGGGCTCATTTTGTGTCTACATCAAAGTATGAAAAAATAACTGATTATCTGCATGGACTTAGTTATGAAAGTTTTGAATTCCCTAGGGAAAATTAGGGCCAGATTTTTAAAAGGTATTTAGGTTCCTAACTCCCATTGATTTCAATTGGCATTAAATGTCCAAATACCTTTAAAAAGCTGCCCTTAGAGCCCATTCCCACTTCCTTGCAGACTACATGTTCCCATTCACTTTGCTGGGAGCATTAAATGTGCACGGAATGTAATATTGGACCCTAAAATTATCAACGTTATTCTGTTAGGAATGTGACTTGTGCATTTAGTGTTGGATCCTACACTCGTTGAAATCAAAGGCACAGCTCTAATTGATGGTAGTGGTGCAGCATCAGGGCATTCATGTTTTCCTCCTTTAAAAAAACAGAGCATGAGGAGACAAATTTGTACAAAGTTTTCCTTTTTGGAGAAAAGGGCACAATACTTACTGATTTCTGTATTACGTTTCCCTAAAAAAAAAAAAAAAACCAGAAATAAATATAAATTTTTATTAGGAGCATTTTTTTCTTGGCTATAGGGTTGTCTGAGTTTTGTGAAAGTTGAACATTGTGTTTAACTTTTCATATTACCTGGAGTGGGGGAGGGGGGATGAATTTATCAGGCTTCATTTCATACCAATTTTCTTTTAACATTAAATGAAAACATGAACAACTCCTCCTGAAATATAATTACACACAAGATCCATGTTGGACCAAATTATTTACTTGTCAGATGAGGCAAGAGGACATTTGAGGGCACAGAGTCCTCCTGGCCCCCCATGTCATGGTGCCACCAGCACTATGTGGATTTCACCCTCAGAGAAGATACATTTCAAAGAACAGCAATTGAACACCCCCAATTGACCCATGTCAGCTAATTAGCTCACAAGACACGGTTTGGGGGCCTGTAAAATTGTGGTGTAGACGTTTGGGCTCATTTTGTGTCTGCCCTAAAGTATCAAAAAATAACTGATTATCTGCATGGACTTAGTTCTGAAAGTTTTGAATTCCCTAGGGTATTAGGGGCAGATTTTTAAAGATATTTAGGTTCCTAAATCCCATTGATTTCAATTGGCATTAGGTGTCCAAATACCTTTAAAAAGCTGCCCTTAGAGCCCAATCCCGCTTCCTTGCATATCACATGTTCCCATTTACTTTGCTGGAAGCGTTCAGTGTGCACGGAATGTAATTATTGGCCCCTAAAATTATCAACATTATTCTGTTAGGGATGTGACTTGTGCATTTAGTGTTGGATCCTACACGCGTTGAAATCAAAAGGTACAGCTCTGATTGACGGTAGTGATGCAGCATCAGGGCTTTCATGTTTTTCTCATTTAAAAAATAGAACATGAGGACACAAATTTGTACAAAATTTTCCTTGTTGGAGAAAAGGGCACAACAGTTGCCGATTTCTGTATCACGTTTCCCTAAAAATAAATAAATATATAAATAAAATTATTATTAGAAGCATTTTTCTATTGGCTACATGGTTGTCTGAGTTTTGTGAAAGTTGAACATTGTGTATAACTTTTCATCTGATGGGGTGAAATTTATCAGGCTTTAATTCATCCCAATTTCCTTTTAACATAAAATGAAAAAATGAACTCTCCTCAAATTTAACCACACACGAGATCCACATCGGACCACACTATTTACTTGTCTGAGGAGGCAAGAGGACATTTGAGAGCACACAGACCTCCTGGTCCCCCATGTCACAGTGTCTCCAGCACCATGTGAATTTCACCCTCAGAGAAGATACATTTCAAAGAACATTTTCTTTCTGATTTCCTCTTACCCACATACTGAATCATTATCAATACATTATCACTGATATTTCACATGGTTTTCAAATTGATCTCCCTTTAATAATCATCACCATAAATAATAAAACAGCAAACAACTTAATGGAAAAGGTCCTATGTAAAGAAAATTTGAACTTACTGATTTCTCCAAGATGTTTCCCTAAAGAAATGAAATAAAGCAAACAGATGTCAATACAAGTTATTTAGGAATATTTTCCATTAACGGAGAGTTAAAGGAGGGTTTTCATGACATGAACGCCTGGCCCCTAAATATCAAACATTTCATTCGTGTTTTTCTAATGTTGTGGCCACACAAGAGTTAAGTGTCCAATAGTAACTGACTATTTTCAAGGATTTACAGTTCTGAAAGTTTTCAATTTCTTATCGAATTAGGGTCTGTTTTTCAAGGCATTTAGGTGCCTAACTCCCACTGATTTCAGTGAGAGTTAGCTGACCATATACCTTTAAAAAAATCTAGCCACTAGAGCCCAGTCCTGCTTCCTTGTATTATCTCTCATATTCCCATTGGCTTTGCTGGGAGCTCTGGGGGTGCAGACTGGAATTTCTGGCCCTCAAATTATCAGCATTATTTTTTTAGTGATATGACTGCTGCATTCAGTGCTTAATCCTACACTCATTGAAGTCAATGGCAAAGATCTAACGGATGTTAGTGATGCAGTATCTGGGCTTTCATCTTTTTCTGGTTAAAAATCTCCTCCCAAAAATTTTATAAATAAACAAAGAAATGCCCTTATGAGGAGACAAATTTGTAGAAAAGTTTTACTTATTGGAGAAAAAAGCATGACATTTACAGATTTCTATACCCCATTCCATTAAAAATAAACAGAAGTAAATACAAATTCTTATTAGGAACATTTTTGCCTTGGTTATACAGTTGTCTGCATTTCATGAAAGTTGCACAGTGATTATACAATTCATGAGCCTTTGATGGGTTTCATGTTCTCAGCACCAGGAGAAAAAGTTTTCCCTTCTCCATCTCTGACTTCCAGTTCCTCACCATTTTCAGAACTCAGGTTCAAGCTCAGAGCTCAAGTCTATTTAGACCCCTCTTTTCTACTGTGTATATTTTTTTAATATTACCTATTGGGGTGAAATTTGTCAGGCTTTGTCTCATTCCAATTTCTTTCTAACATTAAATGAAATCACAGACAACTGCTCCCAAAATAAAATAACACACAATTGTTAGGGGGACCCAACTCTACAAAATATTTACTGATCGGAGGAGGGAAAGAGACATTAACTAATTCCCAAAGTCCACGGGGACTGAGGAGGGAATAACAGCACAGCTGGGTGGGAAGTGGTCAGAAAAGAGTGACGTGTGGAGAACGTTTTGGATCAATCTTCCCTCCACCCCTTCCCCAAATGCTCCATTCAGCTTAACTGAGGCAGTTCTGGGGGAGAAATATTCTGTGCCTGTAAAGGGCTGGTGCAGATCACTGCCCGCTGGAGCAAATGGGAACCTTAGTAACGTTTCCTTCCCTGTGCTGCTGAGGGGAGCGCAGTGCAGGTTGGTGCTTCTCCTGCTTGGCCTAGTGTAAAATTTCATTCTTTCTTTTTTTCATTTATTAGAAGAAAATTTCTTGTTAATTTCATTAAATTTCCCCTGTGATGTTTACCTTTTATTTTAAATAGATAAACAGTGAGGCCAATGAAACCAAACAAAACTGGGAGAATCACACTCAGAGCCACCATCCATGGATTCACCTTCGGGAAAAAGAATTCTGAAAAATAAACCCCACAAGATTTGCATCAGTTGGGAAGCAGGGACAACACTAATTTTTTCTCTATTGCACGTAACTATGTAAACAGTCCCCAGCAAGACGTATGTGAGATAAGAGTGAGAACATGACCCCCTCTCTACTACACAAAAGACCAAAACCTGATTGTAAAAATTACTCCAACCAACACAGCTTTAGCTCTGAATTAACCTGTGAATGAACAGGCCTGGTTTGATTCATGGTATTTAGAGCTTCATTGAGTTCAGGGGCAAATTCTCTGCTCATAAAACTGCACTGACTGCAGTGGAGTTATGCCAGCAAACAATTTGGTCCTCACTGTTCAGCAACATTCAGAAATTGCAGCAGTAATTAGAATATTTTGGTGAGTCACTAATAATTTCCCCAATTCTTTTGATGAATCATAATCGCAATTAATCCAAACATTAGGTGCTGCAAATTGATTCATCTTCTTTTGCTGTTCCTGCATCTACAGCATTTAAATCATCTAGCCAGGGTGGGCATTTCAAACATGCCTAAGGCCTTCTCCACACAGGATTTGTGCACTGGTTTAGTGAAATTGGTGTAACACTCATGCAGTTATTGTTACACTGATTCCACAGCTGACCACGTAACAGGACTACCCCAATTTAACTAAACTGGTTGACAAAACTTTAAATTGTAGATCAGCTGAATAGTGTCCTTTATCCATTTAGTATCAATCAGTAAGGAACTGAGTTAAGCAAAATACATATGACACTCTGAAACTGAAATAAGAGCATTCAGACAAGGGGTTTCATCAATAACTCAGTAGATAATCAGTACAGCTTGTGCGTGTAAACAAAGGCAAAGTGAGTTATGAGCACAACTCCCACTGAATGTTAACGGAAACAAGCCCACATAATTTGGTGACATTTCACTTATTGAAAAGGTAGCAAACAAACCATAGTGTACAAATTCACAAAATCACTGTGATGAAGTTAAGTTTTTATTTCTTCTCAAAATCATACTCTTTTTTTAAGAAAGATTTTCAGGAGTATCAGAGTTAAGATTAAATTTACATGAAACCCAAAACTCTGATAACTCTGAATATTCAAAATTAAGGCAATCAGATTGCCTGAGCTGTGACCCTGTTAAGGTGCCAGTTTTTGAACTTCTTTGTTTTTATGTAGGTTGTAAAATATGCACAACAGATGCTTCAGTTCTTTCTTTCCTATGTTTTGTTTTGTTTCTGATTAAGGTGATTTAAGCG
Source organism: Chelonoidis abingdonii (assembly GCF_003597395.2). Lineage (NCBI taxonomy): Eukaryota > Metazoa > Chordata > Testudines > Testudinidae > Chelonoidis > Chelonoidis abingdonii. The sequence goes on along the minus strand of NC_133780.1, from coordinate 7,113,569 downwards.
TGCGGGTTTGGCTGGTAACTGACCTGCTATATAAACTGTTGATTCCTTTTCTTGATTGAGAAAGGTGTTCCTGACCCAACAGGACAGGTTCTGGTTTGAACGTTCTTTTATAATAATAGAATTTTCTGTTTCAAACAGGCCACTATCCCCTAGGGATTTTGCTTCAGAGAGCGATGGTAATTCTTGCCCACTGGGATCTCTCCATAGCACCTTGGGCTCTGGATACCACCCAGCCGATTGACAAACCACCCGGATCCCTCCATCCTGGTGACTCTCCACAGAGATGAGAGGATTGGAGCCCAAAGCTAGAAGAAAATTACATACAAGTGTGACAAATCAATGGGGTAACTTAACAGCTAAAAGGATGAGTGAGAGATTGTGGATCCCTTACTCCCACTAGAGATCACTTGATCACATAGAAGGGATAAATGAACACTGGAATTTCTGAATTCCCAATATGAATGGAGACAGGAAAAGATGTGAACAAATATTTAAAATAATTTCACTGAATAAGTGAGAGATATTGTCCTCTCCACCCAAGAACAATGGAGCATTGAACACCTTTGGAAAACTAGGCACTTCATTTAAATACCTAGTGGGATATGAATTTTTCAGAAAGCCACTTTTTAGTATATTGGATAAACATTTTGTTTGTTTTCTTTTTAAACAAAAACAAACAAACAAACAAACAAATAACTCTAACTGGATCCATGGTTCCTGTGTCAGAGCAGCAGGGGACAAACACTTGGCCTCATCTGCTAGCGGTAAATACATGATGTCTCCCCTCCCACCACCATCTTTATGTGGCCTCAGTGAATCAGAAAGCTACAACTGACTTTGACTGCACCCCAACTAACTACCCGTAGTGACCTCGTCAGAAGCCCATGTCAACCTGGCAGTCCCACCTTAGCCTCATCTCAAAATGACTACAGACAAATTGGAAGAGCACAGGCTGTCCACACTTGAAAGGCTACAGCAGCACAGCTTCACCGCTGTGGTGCTTCAGTGGAGACGCTACTTACACCAACAGAGGACTTCTCCTGGTGTCATCGGTAATACACCGCTCTGAGAGGCAGTAGCTGGGGTGACAGAAGAATTCTTCTGCTGACCCCAGTGCTGCCTGCATGGGGAGGACTAGGGTCAGCTTAGTTTTGTCGCTTGCGGGGAATGTATTTTTCACACTCCTGAGAGACATAGTTAAGCTGACCTACTTTTCTAGTACAAACCAGGCCCATATTTGTCTAGACGTCTTTTCTCTCCTTTCTCTCCCTCCTTTTGAAGTCAGCCAAAACATCTTTTGGACAAGGAAATCTCTTGACCATTCTGAAAAGGTCTTTAATAAAATGTTGGGAAAGTTTTCAGCATATTTTACAAAGTGTATGAACATGGTCATGTGCTGAAATCTGGTCACACTGTGTTACTCTAAAATAATTCACAAATTGCTGGTCACAATTGTTGCAGTAGAAAACAACAAAAACTGCAGCCCAGACTAAGATAACACAGACAAGAGCAGCTGACCTGCTATCTTCAGTTCCAATAGGGCTTCTTCATAAAAAGAACCATCTTGAACAAAACAGTTGTATTGTCCTTCATCTGAGTGTCTGATATTAAGAATCTGCAAGGAAACATTCCCATCCGTGATGCCAGCTTTCAAAAGCTCTGTCCTTCCACGATAGTCTGGCATCTGGTTCCTGTATTGATCCTTCCCATGCTGATACAGGTGCACAAATGAAAGGAAATCCGATCGGAACCATCTCACCTCCATGTTCTCAGCGCTCATCCTGGGGGACAGGTGACAGGGTAACACAATGGTCTCACCCACAACAGCAGTGACAGGGTGACCAGGACCCATCACTCTGAACTGGACTGTGAAAGCAGAAAGAAAACAAGCTTAGATAGGAAAAAATATATATTCATGACTGATTCAATAGGTTCAACTTTCCAAAATTCAGTGTGAGGCAGACACCTGGCATGCAAATTTTCAACCTGAATATTTAAAATTTGGAAGAATTACAAGCACCTGAAAAAGGCATTTATAGTAGAAAATGACAGGCCAGCTCAGGAGGGGTGTCACTGATAACTCCCCTTACATTAATCTGACATGCTACAGAGCCATTTCAGCGCCCCGTGACCGGACAGGGTGACCTGAGTATATACACTGTGTACCTGAGCTCTGTGATCTGTTCCGGCTTTCAGTATATTTCTGACGTGATTCTCATTGTTGGTTTTAATATGAGAAGGATGAAAAGATGAAATCCTGACTCCACTGAAGTCAATAGAGATCTCTTAGGATTTCACACTAGTGTTTTGGGACCCAGCCTCTTTCGACACCACCTCTCACCTCATATAACACAATTTTCCTCCTCTGCCCCCTCTCCTGCAGTTTTTAGTGGACCTGGGTCATGGCTGAGGACATTTTCAGTAAAGAATCTTCAACTTGAGTAACAGAGGATGCAAGCACATGAAGTAGGATGCTCAGTGTGACCAAAGATGCCTAGGGCAGCCCATACTGGAAATGTCAAGGGCAGGGCAGGCTGCAAAAAGGAAAGCAGAGTCTCCCAAAACCAGTGGTTTACATTATAATTAGATTCACCAGCCAGTTCCTAAGTCCTGTTCCTGATCCCTCACACTGGTTATCAAGAAGCTATAAAAAAGAAATCACACAGCCCCCTTTACTGCATTCCAGTCTCTGGCTCCCAATCAGTGAACAGGTTCAGTACAGTAAGAAGTTACTTAAAACTCTGTTTACTTTACAAAATGTTCTTCTGATTCCCCCAAAAGACCAGCCACATTACCAGATCAATACTAGTTTGAATCTTTCCAGAAATACCATGCTGCCAGCCAATCCTTTAGTATCTAAAACTAAAGGTTTTATTGTAAAAGAAAAGGAAAGAAAGAAGAGAGTTGTTAAATGGTCAAAGCAATCAGATACATACATACATACTTCAGAGTACACATATAAGGTTCTTAGCAGCACTGGTGAGTTTCCTAACTTGCAAAGTCCCTCTGGAACACATCCAGAGCTTGGATGGGTCTGCCAGCCATTTGTCCAAAGCATCAGTTTGTATAGAAGTTACTCCAGAGGTAAGAAGCAGGATTGAAGACAAAATGGAGAAGATGTAGCTGCCTTTTTATATCCCTTTCCATGTGGCTTGTACATTTGTTGTCCCAAACACAGGCTCCCAGCACAGGGGTATGGAAAGGTATTTGGAGTCCCCTGGCCATAGTCATGTCCCTACATGTCGTGCTGACTCATAGGCAGAGTCCCTGGTTCATTGTGCCCCTGACTGCCCTTGATGGGCCATCAAGCAGGCTGGATAGTGCTGATGCCGGGTCTGCCTGGGTATGTCACCCAGATGCACAGCACAATTTTGAGACACAAATATACCACACATATCTATAACTTATGATCCAAAGATGATACATACCTGTAAACATGATCATATTTAGCAAATCTTAATGTTTCCACTGATGCCTTACATGGCATATCTTGTATATGATTTATTGTGATTTTGTAATATTGTTATCAATGATATTATAAATGGTCACCCATATGCCACATCACATCACACTCAGATACTGTTGGAACCCAACTAAAGGACTCTTTTGAGTGAAAACAGGGGCCTGGTGAAATTGTCTGAGTATATGCATATGATCTCCAGGAGAGAATGAACAAAGTGGAGCAGCAAGACCCTCAATGAGTTCCAGACCCAGATATGGTTCTGAAAGAGCAGTTGGTGCTGGGGCTCTGAGATGATTCCCGCTGCCATGAAATGAAAAGGAGGTTTAAGGAAGAACCTGGTAAGAAGTTCCATGAACTCATGCCAAACCCCCGTACAAGAAGCAGGGGCCTAGTAAATGCAGCTACTGGGGAAAAGGTCTTGGCCCAAAACACAGTTAACATTGGAAAGTTTAAGTGAAGGGGTCCAAAAACTAGCAGTCCAACAGGAGGAGATGCTGCAAGTGATGACTGAGTTGATGAAAGAAAAAAATCCCATTAGTATGTCAAAATATCCAAAGGCACTGGGATCACTGAAGATCCCCTCTGAAGGATGAGCTGGGAAGGCATATTTGTTACACTTGTGAAAGGCCAGGGCATGCTAGCTGAAAATGTCCACTGAGAAGGAGAGCAGAGTCCCAGGCACTCAAAACCAATGTGGCACCAGGAGTGAGTGGTCCATCTACAGTAGCAGGCCAAGCAGTGGCAGAAGGATTCCTAGGCATGTCCACGGTGGAAAATTATTCTACATACAGTGTTGAAAGGAATGTGGGCAGTGCCAGCATATCTAGTGACTTCTGTAAGCGAGCATTTGGAGACTGTCTAACAGCTGAAGTATGTATAGCAGGGGTGAAGACCAGATGTTTGTTAGATACTGGCTCAGAAGTCACCACCATTACTGTGTCACGTTTTCAAAAATAATTGAAGGACAAGGAGCTGACCACGCACAGCACGCAGTTTGTACATCTAACAGTAGTTAATAGACTGGCAATCCCAGTGGTGAGGTGCCTTGAAGCAGACAGAGTACATGAGCCAGACACTGCCAGGAAAATGCATCTTTATCCTGAAACACAAAGCCTCTGAAGGGAGCCATATGGAAGGAGGAGTCCCAGGGATTCTAGGAATGAACAACATTAGTGAACTGAAGGAGCTACTTTTGCTAGGAGAAGGAACCAGGGGGATGAACCTTCATGAACACTCTATGAAGAATGCTGTTCTGAGTACAGTACTGGCTCGAGTGGAGAGGCAGAGTCATTCCCTAATCCCCACAAGGTGGACTGGAAATGTTGAAGTGGGCAGAAAATGGGAGACCATTATTCCTCCTTGGAGATGGAAGATCCTTGATGAATGCTGCTGGGTACCAGGAAATACCAATGAATATTGAGTGCTGGTACTAAAGACTACATCTGGGCCATGCCTACCTAATGGACTCCTGTCAGCTAATGTACTGACTAGTGCCATCAAAGGAAGAGTACCAGTGAGTCTTCTAAACTCAAGCATGAAGGCTGTGGAGTTGCATCCTCGGAACAGAATGGCAGAGGTACACCAGCCTGAGGAGGTGATCCCTCAGGTGACAATGACATTTGAGGAGAATGGAAATGAGCTGCAGATGACAAGAAGGGAGAATGGAGAACAAGTTACATTTCCTGAGGAAAGATGTGGTGGGAGACTGACAGTTCCAGTTCAAGCAGAGCTCAAGGGGCTGGTTCCTGAACAAGTGGCTAACTTAAGGATGTTGCCAGAGAAGCATCAAGAACTCCTTTCTATGGCTGAGGTGACCAATTTCGATGACCGGGTCAAAGGTGTCCATGAAAACCCAAAGCCAGCCAGCGAAGCTGCTCTCAGTACAACTAAAGACGCAGCCCAAAGAAGGAAAAGGATGTATGATCACAAGTACAATGGGGTTCTCATCAGACCTGGTGGCTGTGCAGCAGTTTGTGCCCATAGATGCTGAGGACTTAATAAAATACAGAAGTAGTAGTCGAGTACCCGCATTGTAGTCGCTCAGAACAATCCTGAGCTGCCAGTTTACACTATCCAGCCTGAGTGAGGAGGTCCTGAAAGAGTAGTGCATAAGGACCAGCTAAAATGTTGCCTTTCAGTCCAGTCAGGGACCACAGGAGGCACATAGATCAGTGTGCCCCGAGAAGACTGAAACCAGTTGAGGGATGGTTCTAGTCCCACAAACCGAATACCGAGGGGAACAGAGTGGGGCAAACCCAAATCCTAACAAGAATGGCCAGATCTCTCAGATTGACCTGGTGTTACCAGGAGACAGAGAAATAGAAATTGTGAGTCATGAACCATCAGTCTGAAGGTGGTCCCGAGAACTACTAAGGGTGTACTGCCTGTTAGATTTAGAGATAAGTATGTTATTGATTCTATGTAGTGTTTTAATGAATATTATCCTGTATAGTAGGAAAAAGTAGACTTAGAATGTTAAATATTTTGAATGTTCTTTTGTTAATTTTTCATATGACATGATGTTGGTATATGTTGCAAATATGGGGCCCAGATGTACTGGTGTGAATGTTGTGGCTCTAGTGGCAGAATTTTAGCAAGGGGGAATGTAAGAGGATTTTTGGCTTCTTACTAAAACTCAGTGAGGGTTTTTTGGTTGGCTGGCTCCCAGTACCAAAAGGAAGGGAAGGGCTGGTGGGAAATCAGGACCCTGAGACTGACAGTCCCCAGAAGCAATAGGGAGAGGCCAAGGCTCCAGGTCAGCCTGATTGACAGGGTGGGCAGGTTAAGGAGGGAGTCAGGTGGCCAAGGGGGTCCCATTCTCCATGTAAGCTGGAATTCCTGGGACAGGCAGAGTGGGGCTGAGCTAAGGAGAGAGCAGGGACCCAAGCTGATCTGGGGAACAGAGCTGTGCCAGCCAGAGAGACCCAGAGAAGCAGCCCAGGGAGCAGTTCAGTGCTGGGGGCGGAGCTGCAGATGCAGCCCAGAGAGCAGAGCTGTGCTGGGAGCAGGGCTGCAGCAACCAGAGCCAGAGAAGCAGCCCAGAGGGTTGGAGGCAGAGCAGCAACAACACAGAGGAGAATGAAACTGGGAGCTCGAGTAGTTTGGAGTCGGGTGCAGTGAGCAGCTAGGGCCAGCAGAGGGAGAGGGGGACACTGGGCAGAGGGCCTATGCAGGGAGACTTCACCCATCAACAGTCCTTGCAGGCCAGACTGGGAGGGGGATCATAATCCCAGTTGAGGTGGGCTGATGCTGGGAAGAAGGGCCCTGCCACTTAGGCCATGGCTACACTGGTGCTTTACAGCGCTGCAACTTTCTCGCTCAGGGATGTGAAAAAAACACCCCCCTGAGTGCTCCAAGATACAGCGCTGTAAAGCACCAGTGTAAACAGTGCCCCAGCGCTGGGAGTGTGGCTCCCAGCACTGTAAGCTAATCTCCATGAGGAGGTGGAGTATGTGCAGCGTGGGGAGAGCTCTCTCCCAGCGCTGCGGCTCTGACTACACTCACGCTTCAAAGCGCTGCCGTGGCAGCGCTCCCACAGCGCTGCTGGGGCAGCGCTTTGAAATTTCTAATGTAGCCATACCCTTAGAGTCTGAAGGTTTGTGGCTGCCTCTGCAGCATCCCGGCAGCACAGCCAATGTGAGGAACAGATTGTGAACTTCTCTGACGTTCCAGATATGGCTGGTTGTGATGTTCCCTGCACAGAGCAGGGTCATGTGCTTTCCTTCAACCTTTTCCATTTTTCCTTATGTTTTTAAAACTGATTGCTGTCTAATAAATTGTATTTGCTTTAAACTATATGTAACGATCAGTGGGTCAGGGAAGTGTCCAGTGCAGAGAGAGTATCCCAGAGTGGGGACACCCTAGCCCCTGCCTTAAGTAATCATGGCAAGGTTAGGGGTCAAGCCCCCCATCAGGAACCCTGGTCCCAGTCTTGTTGGGGTTACGAGGACTCTGCCATACAGGAGAGTGGAAGGGGAGCCCTTGGGGTCAGGCAGGACCTCTGGGTAAAGGGAGTGGGAGCAAGGACTCAGATCCTTTCGCTAGCCCATTTCACTGGGATCGCGTAGAAGTCGGGAAAGTTCCCCATAATAGTGGGGCCATTTCCCCACTTACACGGATCTTGCTGTGTGTTTAAATTCACACACTGTGAGTAGTTCCGCTGACTTTGAGTGAAACGTGTTGTTAAGACACTTCAGGAGCTTAAATACATCCTCTAAGAAGCAGCAGACACAGGGGGTGGATTCCTACCTGATTCCATCTTGTGAATATAACAAGTAAGGAAGAAAACAAGAGGGAGAGGGGAGCTGGCTCTGGAGCTGTGGCAGAATGAGAGAACGTTCATCTTCACTGTAACTTGATCTAGACAGGAAGAAGGAGGAAAAAATGTACCATAGTGAGCATAACACCAATTAACATTAAATCATTAAAGTCAAGCATTAAAGAGGACACAGCAAATAAAAAAGGAATAAATGCATTATTAAGTGAACTCATTCATATTACAGAGTTAGAACAACCATTGCATTAAAACTGAAAATGTGTTTCCTTTAGGAGTCTGATTTTGTCCCATCCCTACAAAATCCCTTTTAAAAAAAAGGCAGATCAGTGTAAAATTTGGTCGTAATTCCATCAATGGAGAAAAATTTTTCAATGAATGAGAAACAGTGTGTGTGCAGGGCCGCCCAGATGTTTCAGGGGGCCTGGGGCAAAGCAATTTTGGGAGCCCCTTCCATTAAAAAAATGTTGCAAAACTATAGAATATTATATTCTTGTGGGGGCCCCTGCAGGGTCTGGGGCAAATTGCCCCACTTGACCCCCTCCCCCGGGCGGCTGTGTGTGTGTGTGTGTGTGTGTGTGTGTGTGAGAGAGAGAGAGAGAGAGAGAGAGAGAAATATTCCTGTTTTTTTTTACCTATTTATTTTCTTTCAGCATATCAGAGGCAAAATTATTCAGTTCCATAAACAGAGTTATTAAATAACAGGGAGGACAGAGAAAGATGCTTCCCATACAGTTGGATCTGCAAAAGTTTGTAACTTACTTTACAAAACAGAAATATACACTTAGTTAATTCATAGCAAATCTCCCTTTGAATGCATTGCGAGCAGGCTCAGGTCCAGTTTTACTGAATAAAATATAGGAGCAAAGAAATAGATTCTTAATTCAAATAACCAGAATAGTCTGGAGTTACATTACAATGAAAGAAGAGGGGAAAATAGCTCATGTATCATTTTCAATATATAGTTCAAAAGTCAAGTTTATATTCAGAGTAAAACACATTTATCCTGAGATTATTGGATCATTTTGCAGTTAATAATTCACCCAAGGAATAAAGGTCTACTAGGAGCTATCAAAGAGCAATGAGATGGTATTCAAGTGACAGAACTCACCTACCTGATGAATCCTGGAAATCAGCTTTGGAACAGTTTTGAGCTCTACTTGGTGTTCCGTGGTTTTCTAAAATCCTCATCCATTCTCCTCTAGTTAGTTTGCATTGCCAGTGACTGTTTAGGTTGCAAAATGAATTCTTAATAAAAAATTACAGAAACAAAAAACTGAATCCTAGTCTTTCCTTCCATATTTCTGCTGAAATGTTGTTCATTCTTTGTTGGACACGGAAGTGAAATATGTCTCTCTTGATGCCTTCACTAAGATGGAAGGTGAAAGTAGAAAAATAACTGGAATGCTGTGGTGATTTCAATCCCTTCCTATTACATCCTCATCATAGTTTGGAAAGAAAGCAAGAAAGCAAACAAGCAAGAAAGAAGTGCAGCTAGGGAGCCATTGTTGGTGGCAGCAGACTCAGATTTTCAAGGCCCCCAATCTGACTGAAGGCAATGAGAATTTCCAAGAGGCTCAGGTTCTTGCTCCTTGAGAATTGCTCAGTATTATCACGATAATCATTATATTTTCCATCTCATCCTCCAAATGGAAACACCCCCTTTAATTACTTCAGTAATAAACAACCTTTGTCCTGCTACACTGGAGTTTCTGGTGAAGCCAATGTCTTTATTACTGTAAGATCCCAAGGTGAAAGCCCAACCCAGCTCTGTTCTCAGATAAGAGTCTAACTAGGATTAAAGAGCTTTAACTGATTCTAAGTTCTGATTGGCCAGCAGACACAGTGCTCTCCTGGCAAGGGTGAAAGCAACTTAAAGGACTTACTCTACATGGAGCCATGGGTAGGGGGCGTGGCCTCAACCGGAAGAGGTGGGGCTTTTAAATACCTGGGCCATTTAAATCAAGATTTAAAGGCTCCAGGGCTCTGGCTGCGATAGTGGCAGCTGGGAGCCCTGGGCCCTTTAAATCACCCCCGGAGCAACCAGCTGAAGAGGCGGCTGGGAACCCCAGAGCTCAGGGGCGATTTAAAGGGCCCGGGGCTCCGCCCACCGCTACCGCAGCAGAGCCACGAACTCTTTAAATCGCAGATGGATCCTCAGGGGGTCCCAGCTGCCACTGCTACCCCAGGGCTCGGGCAGAGATTTAAAGGGCCTGGGGCTCCGCTTGCAGTAGCAGCGGCCGGAGCCCCAAGCCCTTTAAATTGCCAGCCTGGGGAAGCCGGTCTGGTCTGGCATGACGTACAGGATCTTGCTGGGATGCCGTACCAGACCGTACAGGCTTACTTTCACCTCTGTCTCCTGGTTTAAGTCATCACCACAGGTTAATGAAGTCCTGACTCACAGCCTTCCATGTGCTTATTCCTTTACAAGTGGTCAGTGCACTGATGGGGTCAGACTGAGACAATCACAGGGCAATATTTTTAGAGGGACATGTAAGAGTTTGCCATCACGTGAACAAGACTTGGTTGTATTTTAAAAAAAGCCTTATTGAGGGTGCAGGAACAAACCATCCCAATGTGCAGAAAGCATAGCAAATATGGCAGGTGACCAGCTTAGCTTAACAGTGAAACCTTCGGTGAGCTTAAACTCAAAAAGGAAGCTCACAAGAAGTGGAAACTTGGACAGATGACTAGGGAGGAGTATAAAAATATTGCTAGAGCATGGACGGGTGTAATCAGGAAGGCCAAGGCACAGTTGGAGTTGCAGCTAGCAGGGGATGTGAAGGGTAACAAGTAGGGTTTCTACAGGTATTTATCAAAAGAAGGTGGTCAGGGAAAGTGTGGGACTTCATAAAGTAAGTCAATTCTGAACCTTAGAGTTCAAATATGAGGTACTAGCATAAATCCTCTAAGCTTAATTACCAGCTTAGATCTGATAGCGCTGCCACCAGCCAGAATTCCAGTGTCTGGCTCACCTCTGGTCCCCAAAACCTCCCTGGGGACCCAAGACTCAGATGCCTAAGTCTTACAACAAGGGAAATACCCCCCTCCCTTGTCACCTCTTTACTTCCTCCAGGCTCCCCTCCGGATGGCCCTGGATGATCACTCTGTTTCAATTCCTTGAAACGCAAACCAGAGAGATCAGGTTTCTCTCCCCTCCCCCGAGTCCCGCAAATGCAAGCTTTGTAACTCTAACACAAAGAGATTTTCTCTTCCCCCTGTGTTCTTCCTCCCACCAATTCCCTGTGAGCTGCAGACGCAATCCCCTTGAGCCCCCACTAGGAAAAAATCCAACAGGTCTCAAAAGAAAGCTTTATACAAAAAGAAAGAAAAAGACATAAAAATGGTCTCTGTATCAAGGTGACAATATACAGGGTCATTGGCTTAAAAGAAAACAAACTGAATAAACGGCTTCATCCTAAAAGAAATACAATTTAAAACATTCCAGCAAACACTACACACATGTAAATACAAAAAACAATATAAGTCTATTGCTTCTTCCCTTTGTACTTACTTGGAAACAGGAGATTAAAGCCTGGAGATAGAGAGATCATCTCAGAGCCGAGAGTGCAACAGAGACAGACAAAAGACCACCCACCCAAAATTCCCTCCCTTGAGATTTGAAAATCTGTTTCTGATTGGTCCTCTGGTCAGGTGTTTGGTTCCTTTGTTAACCTTTACAGGTAAAAGAAGCATTAACGCTTTGCTATCTATTTATGACAGGGACCCTTAATGAATGGGAGGAGGCAACATGACAGATGATGTGGAAAAAGTGAAGTACTTGATTCTATTTTTGACTTGTCTTCAAAGACAAGGTCAGCTCCCAGACTGCTGCACGGGCAACACAGTATGGGAGGAGGTGTATGCTATTGACACAAACTGGTATCATATAGATCATTGTTGCAACAAGATCCGTAGTGGCACCAAATCTTGTATAAAGGGAGCCAAATAAGGTGTCTAAGACAAGATTATGGTTTGCTGATTATGATTAGCTATCTGGGTGCATGTTCATTTTTGAATTTAAGTTTTATAGTAATGTCTATGCTGTCTGTATTTCAAACTTGTGCTATGCTTCTGGGTGACACCGCAGACAGTTTGGCATCAGCACTGCTTGGCCTGCTTGCTGGCCCATTAAGGACCATTAGCTATACAACTGACCCATTGAAAGAGGCAGATACACCTTGTGACTCAGCAAGGTATGCAGGGACATGCCTATGAGGAACACTAATGTTTTTCTTATGGTGTGCTGGAAGATTGTCTTTGTGTAAGCAGAGTTTAAGAATTTTAAGAAATTTACATTGGCATCCACCTCACTTTGCATAACTCACAGCAGCTTGGGATGGTGATTTTAACAGCTCTGGGATCCCCAATTTCTTTGTTATTGGGGCAGGAGGAAAAAAAAAGTTGTCACCTGATTGTGTGAATGGGAGCTGTGGGACTGCTTTGTGAAGCAATGACTCAACCTAAGTTGGGTGGTACTGCTAAACATGGGACATGGGTTCCAAAACCCATGAATTGAGAGAGGTTGGGGATTGGTGTGTATGCTTGATGGTATGGGCCCCTTCTGAGGGCCTGGATCACCAATTGCACATCCTCCTCTCTCCACTGTTAAAGAGTAGAGCTAATTTTGATTCCATTAGGATTCCATCTAGAGATGCTGAGCTGAATTCATGTTGGACAATAGTGCACCAGCACCAGGGCTCCCCTACTAAGAGCTGAAATCACTGAAAGAGCTGAACTGAGATCACTGAGTGCTGTGTTAACTAGTGGGAGAATCTGAAGACCTATTGTTAAGCGCTGCGAGAGCGGAGCAGTTGCAGCGTGTTGGAGCAGCCCATGGAACAGTCAGTGGAGTGAAGTGGTTTCAGGGTGGCTGGAGGAGCAGCACAGCTGGTGTGGTGGAGCTGTGTTGGTGAAGGCTGCAGCAGAATTCATGGAGAGGTGGAGCAGTTGGCCTGGCCCACGTAAGGTGCCCTTTAACACCTGGGTGGACTTCTCCCCCCATTTCCACCCAGGCTGAGGGATAAAACTTACAGATAACTCTTGAATTCTGAGGTGGCACTGACCAGAGCTTTTGGTTGTTGGACTTTGGGGTGATTGGACTTAAGACCTAAAGGGAAAAGGACATTGCCAAATGTGCTTGGAGGTGGGTTTTTTTGTTTATGGTTTGTATTATAACCTGTTTGTGGTGTTTCTCCAATGGGATGCCGCATTGATTCCTTCTTTATTAAAAGATTTTGCTACACTTAGAGTTCATGCTTGCGAGAGGGGGAAGTATTGCCTCCTAGAGGCGCCCAGGGGGGTGTGCTATGTAAGTGTCCCAGGTCACTGGGGTGGGGCTATGCTGGTTATGTATGTGTTACTGAAACAGAGCCCTGGATCTGACCGGCCTTGTTGTTGCCAATCAGAGGGGCAGAAGGGTTACATAGAAAAAGAAAAGTAGCTTCTGACAATGGGCCCTAGCCAGTCACAGGAACAGCCCTGTAATCCATAAAGCTGACTGAGGGGCCTGGACTCCCTATACAACATCCCTCTGGTCAGCATCTCCCATTGACTGGCTTAGGCAGCTCCCTGCCTAGCACGCTGGCTTTTGTGTCACCCATTCTAAGGCACTTACATCTCCCCATAGCTCAGGTTTTGTGGCTCACACTGTCATTTCAGTGATTTTTCTAGGCAGCTGCAATTTAGACCCGGTGACATTCAGCTTTGTAATACCTGAGTCCCTTCATGGATCCCGCTCTTTGTCTCCAACTCAGGAGAGAGCAAAATCTCCCAGCATTCAGCAGGTTCATGAGGCCGGGTGCCCTGCCTGCTTTCCTGGGCCCAGATGGCCCCCAGGACTCACAAGGGAGGGGGGAGCTAGTGAGGGGCACTGCAGTTAGGTTGGTCATTTTGTGCTACGTGATCTGAACTCTCTTCTGCTTCAGTGGTTAAGAGGTTAAGTGAAAGAGCGATAATGCTGGATGTGTGCAAAGAGTCTCTCCATGTGTTATATGGTCACAATGTGCCCCCGGAGAGAATTCAGCTGAAACCAACAGGCTCTCACTTTGGCCTGGAGTTCTGGGAGACGGTGCGTTCAGGCATGCGGGAGTCTGAAGGGTCAGCTCTGCACTGGGGGGTTAGGCAGTGGGTTTCACCCCTCAGGTAGAAGGCTAGAGAGCCCCCCAAGAATGTGCCCAGGGACCCCAAGACAGGAGCAGTGGATGGGCTCTGTTCCAGTCCCAGAGGTTTGAATTATCTGGAGATCCTGGGGCTCAGATGCTTGGGTTCCCCTTATTGCAGTCTGGTGGTACCTAACCACGTCTGACTGACTGACTGACACACACACACACACACACACACACACTTCTCATTGCCCAGCATTCAAGCACTCTTAACTCTGACCATGTGAGTTCTGGTGACTATTTCTACATGTCTGAAATATTAAATTCAGAGACATGAATGGAGAGGTCTTCCCCTAATGGATGCCACATCCCTTTGCCTTGGGCTGAGGGGGGCTCTTTCCTGTTTCTGGATTAGGGAGAGTCTCTCCCTCCAGTGCTGCAACCTTCTGCTCCCTTTGTCTTCGGATACAACGGGTTCTATTAATGACTCTTCCTGGGCTGGGCAGACACTATCTCCTGCTCCAGGTCTCTAGGCAGGGCCCAATTACCTATTAAGCTAATGTGGCTTTTGCCTTAGGCCCTCCTATTTTTTAGGCCCTACTGGTCAGGCAGGGGTGGGGACTGAGTGGGGTAGGGAGTGAGCTTGCTCAGGGCGCCCTGCTGGAGCGCTCCTGCCAGCAGGAAGCTGCTCAGCTGGCAGCCTGCTGCTTCCACTTCCTCCGTCTGCATCTCCTGGCGCTGCAAGATCACACTGCCAGGTATCCAGTTAACACTGGTGACCCGACACTAAAAATCCAGTTACCATGGGAACCCGCCAGCCGTGGGTGTATTTTCATAGAATCCTAGAATATCAGGGTTGAACGGACCTCAGGAGGTCATCTAATCCATTGTCCACCTCCCTCAGCTCCCTCCACCCCTGATTTCTCCAGAGCACTGCTTAGCTCCAGGATGCTGCATCTTGGGTCGTAGTGCTCGTCACTCTCATCTTCTATGTGTGCCGGGTCCTGTTTCTGGACAACTGGAGAGTGCCTAGGGGAGGGGGGCACAGGGCAAGGGGGTGGCAGGGGGAAGAGGCAATACCAGAGCAGTAGGGTGGGAAGCTTGCACAGAACCTGCACACACTCTATCCAGCTCAGGCCAGAACCAGTGCCCCTCCCATGTATAAGGAATGAATTCCCACACAGTTGTAGGAAAAACAAAACAAAACAAAACAGCCCATTCTGGCCACCAGCACTTTCACTTTTAAAGGACCTTCCATCAAGGGGCTTCAGATTTATGATGTCTTGTGTTCAGTACTGTACCGAACT
This sequence comes from Chelonoidis abingdonii, assembly GCF_003597395.2. Lineage (NCBI taxonomy): Eukaryota > Metazoa > Chordata > Testudines > Testudinidae > Chelonoidis > Chelonoidis abingdonii. The sequence continues at coordinate 7,098,422 of NC_133780.1, read as the reverse complement.
GTACTGAACAGCAAAGAAATCCAGATGTATTTTTCTGTACTGGGATGCACAGGCAACCAAGTTCTTTCCTTTTGCTCTGTCCAGCTCCACGGGCCAACACATCTTTGTACTTTGAAGGGGTTGCAAAAGCACTGGAGGAAGCTCAACACACAAGGTTTCTCCCTCCTCTTTCCCTCAAGGATTTTAAATCCACTTCTTAGCAGGCTACAAAGAAAGACTGGCTGAATAGTCTAAGACGGGGTTCTTTTCATTTGCTGGATCTCTAGCAGTTCAATCCATCAGATAAGTACCTCACATTTGATTGCTTTGGAGTTTCATTCCAAAAACTTAAAGCTAAATAACCCTGGAGTTAGTCCTCATTTTTCTGCCCCAACTCAAACTAATTTCTTTCCCAAGTGGAAAATGCTGGGGAAGCACGGAATGAATTTCAGAGTAGCAGCCGTGTGTGACGATGCAGTTCTGGCGGGACCCAACTGAGAGTGCCAATTCAGGACCAATTGCTTAAACAGGGCAGTTACAGCCCCAGGCTGGGTTTTTTCCACCTCTAAGGCAAACCAAACCAGCCAGACAAAAATGACTTCGGTTTCACCCCACTGGCTAACTGCAAGTCACACAAGCAATTTCTTTAGACACTCCAGTTGCCCAGTATCACCACCAGTGCCACTCATCCTGGGGATGAATGGTTATGAAAACCAACACTCCAATAAAAGAAAAAGGTTCTCTCGATCCCAAAGGACCAAGCCCCAGACCCAGGGCAATAACACGTCAGATCTTATCCACAAATCACGCTGTTGCCAATCCTTAAGAATCTAAAATCTAAAGGTTTATTCATAAAGGGAAAAAGGTAGAGATGAGAGCCTAGAATGGTTAAATGGAATCAGTTACATGCAGTAATGGCAAAGTTCTTAGTTCAGGCTTGTAGCAGTGATGGGAGTAAACTGCAGGTTCAGATCAAGTCTCTGGAGAACATCCCCCGCTGGATGGGTCATCAGTCCCTTTGTGTAGAGCTTCAGTTTGTAGCAAAGTCCCTCCAGAGGTAGGAAGCAGGACTGAAGACAAAGATGGAGATGAGGTATCAAGCCTTATATAGGCTCTTCCAGGTGTAAGAACACTTCTTTGTTCTTACTGTGGAAAATTACAGCAAAAAGAGTCTGGACACAATGGGCAAGTCCCGTAATACTTTGCTGAGTCAGAAGGCATATCTCTTGCTTCAATGGGTCAGTTGTGTAGCTGATGTCCTTAATGAGTCATCAGCAGGCTAGCAGAGCTAACACCAACTTGTTTGGGGTGTCACCCAGAACTACAGCACCAATTTGAAACACAGACAGTATACAGCCAATACTTATAACTTCAACTACAAAATGACACATGCACACAGACTGCATAATCATAACAGTAACCCATAACTGGAACCTTAGACAACCCTTACATGACCCTTTACATAGATTTGGTGCCACTACAGGACCTTGGTTGCAAACCATGTTCTATATGGCCAGTTTATATCAATAACGTCACAACCGCGTTAGTCTGTATCCGCAAAGAAGACATGAAAGATTGTGCACCTTGGAGACTAACAACGGTACCGCAAGTACTCCTGTTCTTTTCATGGAATGAGTGTGATTTGAGATGGGAAAGGAGAGATGGCCAATCCTGCTTATGGTTACACCTGTGTAGCCTTTGACTTCTGGGAGAACAGATTTTTGCACACGAATAGATTTTGGTCTCTTCTGCTTTTCCACATCTGGTAATAAGCAAAATCTCATTCACTTTCTTCCTAAACGCTCTCATGTTCCCTTTCTTTCCATGCTGTCCTTTTCTACTCATTTTCTACCCTCACTTCTGATCCCTGTTTTTTTCCTGTCTCTCTCCTACCCGGGGCGATGTTCTCCAGAGGAATCTTGGATCTGAACCTGCAGTTTACTCCCATCACTGCTACAAGCCTGAACTTAAGAACTTTGCCATTACTGCATGTAACTGATTCCATTTAACCAATTCTAGCTCTCATCTCTACCTTTTTCCCTTTATGAATAAACCTTTAGATTTTAGATTCTAAAGGATTGCAACAGCTGATTTGTGGATAAGATCTGACGTTGTATATTGCCCTGGTCTGGGCTTGGTCCTTTGGTGATCGAGAGAACCTTTTCTTTTATTGGAGTGTTGGTTTTCATAACCATCATCCCCAGGATGAGTGGCACTGGTTGGTGATACTGGGCAACTGGAGTGCTCTAAAGAAATGCTTGTGTGACTGCAGTTAGCCAGTGGGGTGAACCGAAGTCATTTTGTCTGGCTGTTTGGTTTGCCTTAGAGGTGGAAAAACCAGCCTGGGGCTGTAACTGCCCTGTTTAAGCAATTGGTCCTGATATGGCACTCTCAGTTGGGTCCCGCCAGAACTGCATCGTCACACACGGCTGCTACTCTGAAATTCATTCCGTGCTCCAGCATTTTCCACTTGGGAAAGAAATTAGTTTGAGTTGGGCAGAAAAATGAGGACTAACTCCAGGGTTATTTAGCTTTAAGTTTTTGGAATGAAACTCCAAAGCATCAAATGTGAGTATACTTATCTGATGGATTGAACTGCTAGAGATCCAGCAAATGAAAGAACCCCGTCTTAGACTATTCAGCCAGTCTTTCTTTGTAGCTGCTAAGAATGGATTTAAAATCTTGAGGGAAGAGGAGGAGAAACCTTGTGTGTTGAGCTTCCTCCAGTGCTTTGCAACCCCTTTCAAAGTACAAAGATGTGTTGGCCCGTGACTGGACAGAGCAAAAGGAAAGAATTGCGTTGCCTGTGCATCCCAGTACAGAAAAATACATCTGGATTTCTTGTGTTTCAGTACAGTTCGTACAGTACTGAACACAAAGACATCATAAAATCTGAGCCCCTTGATGGAAGAGTCTCTTTAAAGTGAAAGTGGCTGGTGGCCAGAATGGGCTGTTTTGTTTTGTTTTGTTTCCTACAACTTGTGGGAATTCATTCCTTATAATGGGGGGGCACTGGTTCTGGCCTGAGCTGGATAGAGTGTGTGCAGGTTCTGTGCAAGCTTCCACCCTACTGCTCTGGTATTGCCTCTTCCCCTGCCACCCCTGCCTTTCTTGCCCCCCTCCCTAGGCACTTCTTCCAGTTGTCCAGAACCTGACCCGTGCACACATAGAGATGAGAGTGACAGCACTACGACCCAAGATGCAGCATCCTGTGAGCTAAGCAGTGCTCTGGAGAAATTCAGGGGTGGAGGGAGCTGAGGGAGGTGGACAATGGATTAGATGACTCCTGAGGTCCGTTCAACCCTGATATTCTAGGATTTCTATGAAATACACCCACGGCTGGCGGTTCCATGGTAACTGGATTTTTAGTGTCGGGTCACCAGTGTTAACTGGATACCGGCAGTGTGATCTTGCAGCGCCAGGAGATGCAAGACGGAGGAAGTGGAAGCAGCAGGCTGCCAGCTGAGCAGCTTCCTGCATGGCAGGAGCGCTCCAGCAGGGCGCCCTGAGCAGCTCACTCCTACCCCACTCAGTCCCCACCCCTGCCTGACCAGTAGGGCCTAAAAAATAGGAGGGCCTAAGGCCAAAAGCCACATTAGCTTAATAGGTAATGGGCCTGCTAAGACCTGGAGCAGGAGATAGTGTCTGCCCAGCCAGGAAGAGTCATTAATAGAACCGTTGTATCCGAAGACATAGGGAGCAGAAGGTTGCAGCACTGGAGGAGAAGACTCTCCCTAATCCAAAACAGGAAAGAGCCCCCTCAGCCCAAGGCAAGGGATGTGGCATCCATTGGGGAAAGACCTCTCCATTCATGTCTCTGAATTTAATATTTCAGACATGTAGAAATAGTCACCGAACTCACTGTCAGAGTTAAAGTGCTTGAATTGCTGGGCAATGATAAGTGTGTGTGTGTTGTGTGTGTGTGTGTGTCAGTCAGTCAGTCAGACGTGGTTAGGTACCACCAGACTGCAATAAGGGGAACCCAAGCATCTGAGCCCCAGGATCTCCAGATAATTCAAACCTCTGGGACTGGAACAGAGCCATCACTGCTCCTGTTCTTGGGGTCCCTGGGAACATCTTGGGGGCTCTCTAGCCTTCTACCTGAGGGGTGAAACCCATGCCTAACCCCCAGTGCAGAGCTGACCTTCAGACTCCCGCATGCCTGAACGCACCGTCTCCCAGAACTCCAGGCCAAAGTGAGAGCCTGTTGTGTTTCAGCTGATTCTCTCCGGTGGGCACATTGGATACATATAACACATGGAGAGACTCTTGCACACAATCCAGCATTATCGCCTCTTTCACTTAACCTCTTAACCACTGAAGCAGAAGAGAGTTCGAGTCACGTAGCACAAAAATGACCAACCTAACTGCAGTGCCCCTCACTAGCTCCCCCTCCCTTGTGAGTCCTCGGGGGCCATCTGCCCGCGAAAAGCAGGCAGGGCACCCGGCCTCATGAACCTCTGAATCTGGGAGATTTTGCTCTTCCTGAGTTGGAGACAAGAGCGGGATCCATGAAGGACTCAGGTATTACAAAGCTGAATGTCACCGGTCTAATTGCAGCTGCTAGAAAAATCACTGAAATGACAGTGTGAGCACAACCTGAGTATGGGAGATGTAAGTGCCTAGAATGGGTGACACAAAAGCCAGCGTGCTAGGCAGGGAGCTGCCTAAGCCAGTCAATGGGAGATGCTGACCAGAGGATGTTTATAGGGAGTCCAGGCCCTCAGTCAGCTTTATGGATTACAGGGCTGTTCCTGTGACTGGCTAGGGCCCATTGTCAGAAGCAACTTTTCTTTTCTTATGTAACCTCTGCCCCTCTAGTTGGCAGCAACAAGGGCCGGTTCAGTATCCAGGGCTCTGTTTCAGTAACACAATACTATAACCAGCATGAGCCCCACCAGTGACCTGGGACACTTACATAGCACACCCCCCTGGGCGCCTCTAGGAAGGCATACTTCCCTCTCGGCAAGCATGAACTCTAAGTGTAGCAAAATCTTTTAATAAAGAAGGAATCAATGCGGCTCCCATTGGAGAACACCACAACAGGTTATAATACAAACCATAAACAAAAAAACCCACCTTCCCAAGCACATTTGGCAATGTCCTTTTCCCTTTAGGGTCTTAAGTCAATCACCCCAAGTCCCAACAACCAAAGTCTCTGGTCAGTGCCACCTCAGAATTCAAGTTTATCTGTAGAGTTTTATCCCTCAGCCTGGTGGAAATGGGGGGAGAAGTCACCCAGGTGTTAAAGGGGCACCTTACGTGGGCAGGGCAAACTGCCTCCACCTCTCCATAAGTTCTGCTGCAGCCTTCACCACAACCAGCCTCCACCACACCAGCTGCTGCTGCTCCTCAGCCACCCTGCAAACCACTTCACTCACTGACTGTTCCATGGGCTCTCCAACACGCTGCAACTGCTCGCTCTGCCAGCGCTTAACAATAGGCTTCAGTCTTCCTCACTAGTTAACACAGCATCAGTGATCTCAGTTCAGCTCTATTCATGATTTCAGCTCTTAGTAGGGGCCCTGGATGCTGGTGCACTATGTCAACATGAATTCAGCTCAGCATCTCTTAGATGGACTCCTAATGGAATCAAAATTAGCTCTACTCTTACATGAGAAGGAGGATGTGCAATTGGTGATCCAGGCCCTCAGAAGGGGCCCATACCATCAAGCATACACACCAATCCCAACCTCTCCAATTCATGGGTTGGGACCCATGTCCCATGTTTAGCAAGTACCACCCAACTGAGGTTGAGTCATGTCTGTCACAAAGCAGTCCACAGCTCTCCCATTCACACAACCATCCAGCGCGTGACAAACTTTTATTTTCCTCGCCGCCCAATAACAAAGAAATAGTTTGGATCCCAGAGCTTTGTAAATCACCATCCAACTGCTGTGGACGTTATGTCAAAGAGGTTGATGCCAATGTGAGAATTACTTAAAATTCTTAAACTCTGCTTCACAAAGACAAATCATGTCGCAACACACAATAAGGAAAATACAAAACATTCAGTGTAGTCTGTCCATAGCATTCCTGCATACACTTGCGTCGAAAGTCACAAGGTGTATCTTGCCTCTTTCAATGGGTCAGTCCTTGTTATAGCTAATGGTCCTTAATGGGCCAGCAAGCTAAGAGCCAAGCTGCTGGATTGCCCAAGTCTGCGGTGTCACCCAGAAGCATAGCACAAGTTTTGAAATACAGGACAGCATAGAGCCATTACTTAAAACTTTAAATTCAAAAATGATACATGCACCCAGATAGCATAATCATAATCAGCAAACCATAATCTTGTCTTAGACACCTTATTGGCTCCCTTTATACAAGATTTGGTGCCACTACAGGATCTTGGTTGCAACAATGATCTATATGATACCAGTTTGTGTCAATAGCAATTACACCTCCTCCCCATACTGTGGTTGCCCGGTGCAGCAGTCTGGGAGCTGACCTTGTCTGTGAAGACCAAGTTCAAAAATAGAATCAAGTACTTCATCTTTTTCCACATCATCTGTCATGTTGCCTCCTCCCATTCATTAAGGGTCCCTGTCATAAATAGATTAGCAAAGCGTTAATGCTTTTTTACCTGTAAAAGGTTAACAAAGGAACCAAACACCTGACCAGAGGACCAATCAGGAAACAAGATTTTTCCAAATCTCAAGGGAGGGAAGTTTGGGGTGGGTGGTCTTTTGTCTGTCTCTGTTGCACTCTCGGCTCTGAGAGTGATCTCTCTATCTCCAGGCTTTCTAATCTCCTGTTTCCAAGTGTAAGTACAAAGGTAGAAGACAATAGACTTATATTGTTTTTTGTATTTACATGTGTGTAGTTTGCTGGAATGTTTTAAATTGTATTTCTTTTAGGATAAGGCCGTTTATTCAGTTTGTTTTCTTTTAAGCCAATGACCCCTGTATATTGTCACCTTGATACAGAGACCATTTTTTTTATGTCTTTTTCTTTCTTTTTGTATAAAGCTTTCTGTTTTTGAGACCTGTTGGATTTTTTCCTAGTGGGGGCTCAAGGGGATTGCGTCTGCAGCTCACAGGGAATTGGTGGGAGGGAAGAACACAGGGGAAGAGAAAATCTCTTTGTGTTAGAGTTACAAAGCTTGCATTTGCAGGGACTCGGGGGGAGGGAGAGAAACTGATCTCTCTGGTTTGCGTTTCAAGGAATTGAAACAGAGTGATCATATCTCCAGGGCCATCCAGGAGGAGGAAAGCCTGGGAGGAAGTAAAGAGGGTGACAAGGGAGGGGGGTTATTTCCCTTTGTTGTAAGACTTAGGGCATCTGAGTCTTGGGGTCCCCCAGGAAGGTTTTGGGGAGACCAGAGTGAGCCAGACATGGAATTCTGGCTGGTGGCAGCGCTATCAGATCTAAGCTGGTAATTTAAGCTTAGAGGAATTTATGCTAGTACCTCATATTGAACTCTAAGGTTCAGAATTGGACTTATGCTTTTATGATAGTCCCACACTTTCCCTGACCACCTTCTTGTTGCTAACATACCTGTAGAAACCCTACTTGTTACCCTTCACATCCCTGCTAGCGTGCAACTCCAACTGTGCCTTGGCCTTCCTGATTACACCGTCCATGCTCTAGCAATATTTTATACTCCTCCCTAGTAAAATCTGTCAAGTTTCCACTTCTTGTGAGCTTCCTTTTTGAGTTTAAGCTCACCGAAGGTTTCACTGTTAAGCTAAGCTGGTCCACCTGCCATATTTGCTATGCTTCTGCACATTGGGATGGTTGTTCCTGCACCCTTCAAAGGCTTTTTTAAAAATACAACCAAGTCTTGTTCACGTGATGGCAAACTCTTACATGTCCCTCTAAAAATCATTGCCCTGTGATTGTCTCGAGTCTGACCCCATCAGGGCACTGACCACTTGTAAAGGAATAAGCACATGGAAGGCTGTGAGTAGGACTTCATTAAACCTGTGGTGATGACTTAAACCAGGAGACAGAGGTGAAAGTAAGCCTGTACGGTCTGGCAGAAACGGCATTCCCAGCAAGATCCTGTACGTCATAGCCAGACCAGACCGGCTTCCCCAGGCTGGCAATTTAAAGGCTGGGGGGGCTCCCGCGCTGCAGACTGCAAAGCGGAGCCCCAGGCCTTGTAAATCTCTGCCTCGAGCCCTGGGGTAGCAGTGGCAGCTGGGACCCCTGAGGATCCATCTGCGATTTAAAGAGTTCGTGGCTCTGCTGCGGTAGCGTGTGTGGCGGAGCCTGCATCGGCCCTTTAAATCGGCCCTGAGCTCTGGGGTTCCCAGCCGCCTCATTCCAGCTGGTTGCTCCGGGGGTGATTTAAAGGCCCAGGGCCCAGCTGCCACTATCGCAGCAGAGCCCTGGAGCCTTTTATCTCTTCACGTATTAATATGGCACCTTGTCTACGAGCTCATGCTTGTCATCATTCAGGGACTTTGCTTGCTTGTGCTCACCAACCAAGAAAAGGTGGACGCAAGATGTATCAACTCGTGTAGGTGTCCTCATGGTAGAGTTGTTGATAACCCCCATTGAGGATTGATGTTTCAAGATTCACAAGACCACTCTGCAGGCTCCGATGCAATAGTTCTGCACCAGTTGTGTGTCTCAGGTCTCCTGTTAATGCAGACGGATATCTACTTCTGGTCTCTGCATTGGTGGAACACAACTATCTTGAGATTTTGGCTGGAGAAATTGTGTATTACAGACCTTAAGTTAGCAACACTATAAATAATGGTTCACCTTTGCTCCTAGTGTTACGTGAAAAACTCTACAGTAAATCGATTGTCTGAACTTCAGCAGCCTTCCATCTCTTAACATATATTCTTGGTATATAGAGCCATTGATGGGGTAGACTGTGACAATCACAGGCACTATTTGTCTACCTTATTTTAGTTGATAAAGAGTTGGCATCACGTCTAATTGGGTTACTTGGTTCGTATTTTAATACACCTTTATTGTGGGTGGCTTTACTGCAGCAATTATTTTCCCCATGCTGCAGAATTTATTACAATATGGCAGGGACCAGCTTAGCTGTAACAGTCACAACACGTCGGTGAGCTTAGACCAATATGCAGCTCACTAAAGTGGTTAACTTGCCTACATATGGCATGTACTAGGCAGAGTATAGAGATATGCAGAGCCTGCATCTTTTAACAGGAAGGCCAATCGTGCAACATATTTGAGTTGCAGCTACAGGGGAGCTTCATTTTTAGAAGTAGGGTTTCCTACAGGTATTTTACAATCAATGAAGGTATTCCATGGGCTAGCACTTGCCTGCTTGACTAATCACTTACTATAGCTTTCAGAAAATACGACAGATTCTGAACCTTAGAGTTCAAATATGAGGTATAGCATAAATCCTCTAAGCTTAATTACCAGCCTTAGATCTGATAGCGCTGCCACCAGCCAGAATTCCAGTGTCTGGCTCACTCGGTGCCTTCCCAAAACCTCCCTGGGGGACCCCAAGACTCAGATGCCCTGAGTCTCACACAAAGGGAAATAACCCCTCCCTTGTCCCCTCTTTACTTCCTCCAGGCTTCCCCTCCCTGGGTATTCTCTAGATGATTCCCTCTTCAATTCCTTGAAATGCAAACCAGTGAGAGAATCAGGTTTCTCTCACCCTTCAGTTTGGAGTCCCTGCAAATGCAAGCTTTGTAAACTCTAACACAAAGAGATTTTCTCTTTCCCCCCGTGTTCTTCCTCCCACCAATTCCCTGGTGAGCTGCAGACGCAATCCCTTGAGCCCACTAAGGAAAAAAATCCAACAGGTCTCAAAAAGAAAGCTTTATATAAAAAGAAAAGAAAAACATAAAGAATGGTCTCTGTATCAAGGTGACAATATACAGGGTCATTGGCTTAAAAGAAAACAAACTGAATAAACGGCCTTATCCAAAAGAAATACAATTTAAACATTCCAGCAACTTTTTTTTGTACACACATGTAAATACAAAAAAACAATATAAGCTCTAATTGTCTTCTACCTTTGTACTTACACTTGGAAACAGAAGACTTAGAAGCCTGGAAGATTAGAGAGATCACTCTCTCAGAGCCGAGAAGTGCAACAGGAGACAGACAAAAGACCACCAACCCAAAACTTCCCTCCCTTGAGATTTGAAAAATCTGTTTTCCTGATTGGTCTCTGGTCAGGTGTTTGTTTCCTTTGTTGAACCACTTTCAGGTAGATGCAGAATACACGCTTTGCTAAACCTTATATTTAGACAGGGACTCTGCAAAAACAAGTGGAGGAGCAACATGGACAAGAGATTTGAAAAATGAGAGGAACTTGATTCTATTTTGACTAAGTCTTCCCATGGGGAGATCCCCCTCTCATCAGGTGGGTTTGGGGCAACTCCGGGCAGATCACAGTATCTGCAGGAGATTAGTAACAGATATTGACTACAGGAGCCTTGTATCATATTGAGTCAATTGTTGACAACCAAGATCCCCAGTGTCACCCTAAATCTTTGTAAAAGGAGTCAAGTAAGGTGCCCGGGAGCCAAATTACTGGATGCATCACCCTTATCCGGGTAGCACTGGTCCAGTGACTCATTGGAAGTGGAGGTCTATAGTAATGGCTAAAGATTCTAGTGCTGTATACTCAAACTTGTGCTAGTGCGCCAATGGAGTGACACCGCAATGACAGTTGTGGCCTCACCTCCTACTGTCCCTGCTTGCTGGCCCATTAAGGACCATTAGCTATACACAGGACTGACCCATTGAAAGATAGGGCAAGATACACCTTGTTGACTTTCGACGCAAAGTGTATGCAGAGGATCACTGCTCTATGGATTGGACTACACTAAATGTTTTGTATTTTCCTTAATGGTGTGTCTGCGACCATGATTTGTCTTTGTAAGCAGAGTTGTAAGAATTTTAAGAATTCTACATTGGCATCCCAACCTCCACTTTGACATAACGTCCTCAGCAGAGCTTGGGATGGTGATTTACAACAGCCTCTGGGATCCAACCCACTATTTCTGGTGTTATTGGGGGCGAGGATGGAAATGTCTGGAATGCGAATCTAAATATTTGTCACGCCTGGACCCCATTGTGTGATGGGGAGCTGTGGGACTGCTTTGTGACAGAAATGACTCAACCTCAGTTGGGTGGTACTTGCTAAACATGGGACATGGGTTCCAAAACCCCCATGAAGGAGAGGTTGGGATTGGGTGTTATGCTGATGGTATAGGGCCCCTTCTGAGGGCCTAGAATCACCAATTGCACATTCCTCCTTCTCCATGTAAAGAGTAAGAGCTAACTTTTTGATTCCATTAGGGATCCATCAGAGATTGCTGAGCTGAATTCATGTTGGACCTAATGGTGCACCAGCACCAGGGCTCCCCTACTAAGAGCTGAAATCACTGAAAAGAGGCTGAACTGAGATCACTGAGTGCTGTGTTAACTAGTGGGGGAGAATCTGAAGACCTATTGTTAAGCGCTGGCAGAGCGGAGCAGTTGCAGCGTGTTGGAGCAGCCCATGGAACATTGAGCAGTGAGTGGAGTGAAGCGGTTTGCAGGGGTGGCTGGAGGAGCAGCACAGCTGGTGTGGTGGAGCTGGTTGTGGTGAAGGCTGCAGCAGAAACTTCATGGAGAGGTGGAGCAGTTTGGCCCTGGCCCACGTAAGGTGCCCTTTAACACCCTGATGTGGACTCTCCCCCCATTTCCACCCAGGCTGGTGGGGATAAAACTCTACAGATAAACTCTTGAATTCTGGGGTGGCACTGACCAGAGACATTTTGGGTTGTTGGTTGTTTTGGGGTGATTGGACTTAAGACCCTAAAGGGAAAAGGACATTGCCAAATGTACTTGGGAAGGTGGGTTTTTGTTTATGGTTGTAGTATTAAACCTGTTTGTGGTGTTTCTCCAATGGGATGCCGCATTGATTCCTTCCTTTATTAAAAAAGATTTTGCTACACTTAGAGTTCATGCTTGCGAGAGGGGAAGTATTGCCTCCTAGAGGCGCCCAGGGGGGTGTGCTATGTAAGTGTCGCCAGGTCACTGGGGGTGGGGCTCATGCTGGTTTATAGTATTGTGTTACTGAAACAGAACCCCTGGATACTGAACCGGCCCTTGTTGCTGCCAACTCAGAGGGGCAGAAGGGTTACATAAGAAAAGAAAAGTTGCTTCTGACAATGGGCCCTAGCCAGTCACAGGAACAGCCCTGTAATCCATAAAGCTGGACTGAGGGGCCTGGACTCCCTATAAACATCCCCTCTGGTCAGCATCTCCCATTGACTGGCTTAGGCAGCTCCCTGCCTAGCACGCTGGCTTTTGTGTCACCCATTCTAAGGCACTTACATCTCCCCATACGCTCAGGTTTTGGTGCTCACACTGTCATTTCAGTGATTTTTCTAGGCAGCTGCAAATTAGACCGGTTGACATTCAGCTTTGTAATACCTGAGTCCTTCATGGATCCCGCTCTTGTCTCCAACTCAGGAAGAGCAAAATCTCCCAGCATTCAGCAGGTTCATGAGGCCGGGTGCTCTGCCTGCTTTTTCCTGGCCCAGATGGCCCCCCAGGACTCACAAGGGAGGGGAGCTAGTGAGGGGCACTGCAGTTAGGTTGGTCATTTTGTGCTACGTGATCTGAACTCTCTTCTGCTTCAGTGGTTAAGAGGTTAAGTGAAAGAGCGATAATTGCTGGATGTGTGCAAAGAGTCTCTCCATGTGTTATATGGTCACAATGTGCCACCGGAGAGAAAATCAGCTGAAACCAACAGGCTCTCACTTTGGCCTGGAGTTCGTGGAGACGGTGCGTTCAGGCATGCGGGAGTCTGAAGGGTCAGCTCTGCACTGGGGGTTAGGCATGGGTTTCACCCCTCAGGTAGAAGGCTAGAGAGCCCCCCAAGAATGTCCCAGGGACCCCAAGAACAGGAGCAGTGATGGCTCTGTTCCAGTCCCAGAGGTTTGAATTAATCTGGAGATCCTGGGGCTCAGATGCTTGGGTTCCCCTTATTGCAGTCTGGTGGTACCTAACCACGTCTGACTGACTGACTGACACACACACACACACACACACACACACTTCTCATTGCCCAGCAATTCAAGCACTCTTAACTCTGACCACTGTGAGTTCCTGGTGACTATTTCTACATGTCTGAAATATTAAATTCAGAGACATGAATGAGAGAGGTCTTACCCCAACTGGATGCCACATCCCTTTGCCTTGGGCTGAGGGGGCTCTTTCCTGTTTCTGGATTAGGGAGAGTCTTCTCCCTCCAGTGCTGCAACCTTCTGCTCCCTTTGTCTTCGGATACAACGGTTCTATTAATGACTCTTCCTGGGCTGGGCAGACACTATCTCCTCTCCAGGTCTCTAGGCAGGCCCAATTACCTATTAAGCTAATGTGGCTTTTGCCTTAGGCCCTCCTATTTTTTTTAGGCCCTACTGGTCAGGCAAGGGGTGGGGGACTGAGTGGGGTAGGGAGTGAGCTTGCTCAGGGCGCCCTGCTGGAGCGCTCCTGCCAGCAGGAAGCTGCTCAGCTGGCAGCCCTGCTGCTCCACTTCCTCCGTCTGCATCTCCTGGCGCTGCAAGATCACACTGCCGGTATCCAGTTAACACTGGTGACCCGACACTAAAAATCCCAGTTACCATGGGAACCGCCAGCCGTGGGTGTATTTCATAGAAATCCTAGAATATCAGGGTTTGAACGGACCTCAGGAGTCATCTAATCCATTGTCCACCTCCCTCAGCTCCCTCCACCCGCTGATTTCTCCAGAGCACTGCTTAGCTCCAGGATGCTGAGCATCTTGAGGTCGTAGTGCTCGTCATCACTCTCATCTTCTATGTGTGGCCGGGTCCTGTTATTCTGGACAACTGGAGAAGTGCCTAGGGACCGGGGGCACAGGGCAAGTTGGGGTGGCAGGGGAAGAGGCAATACCAGAGCAGTAGGGTGGGAAGCTTGCACAGAACCTGCACACACCTATCCAGCTCAGGCCAGCAGACCAGTGCCCCCCCATGTATAAGGAATGAATCCCACACAGTTGTAGGAAAAACAAAACAAAACAAAACAGCCCATTCTGGCCACCAGCACTTTCACTTTAAAGGACCTTCCATCAAGGGGCTCAGATTTATGATGTCTTTGTGTCAGTACTGTACCGAACTGTACTGAAACAGCAAAGAAATCCAGATGTATTTTTCTGTACTGGGATGCACAGGCAAACAAGTTCTTTCCTTTTGCTCTGTCCAGTCCACGGGCCAACACATCTTTGTACTTTGAAAGGGGTTGCACAAAGCACTGGAGGAAAGCTCAACACACAAGGTTTCTCCTCCTCTTTCCCTCAAGATTTTAAATCCACTCTTAGCGCTACAAAGAAAGACTGGCTGAATAGTCTAAGACGGGGTTCTTTTCATTTGCTGGATCTCTAGCAGTTCAATCCATCAGATAAGTACCTCACATTTGATTGCTTTGGAGTTTCAATTCCAAAAACTAAAGCTAAATAACCCTGGAGTTAGTCCTCATTTTTCTGCCCCAACTCAAACTAATTTCTTTCCCAAGTGGAAAATGCTGGGAAGCACGGAATGAATTTCAGAGTAGCAGCCGTGTGTGACGATGCAGTTCTGGCGGGACCCAACTGAGAGTGCCAATTCAGGACCAATTGCTTAAACAGGGCAGTTACAGCCCCAGGCTGGTTTTTTCCACCTCTAAGGCAAACCAAACCAGCCAGACAAAAATGACTTCGGTTTCACCCCACTGGCTAACATGCAAGTCACACAAGCAATTTCTTAGACACTCCAGTTTGCCCAGTATCACCACCAGTGCCACTCATTCCTGGGGATGAATGGTTATGAAAACCAAACTCCAATAAAAGAAAAAGGTTCTCTCGATCCCAAAGGACCAAGCCCCAGACCCAGGGCAATATACACGTCAGATCTTATCCACAAATCACGCTGTTGCCAATCCTTTAGAATCTAAAATCTAAAGGTTTATTCATAAAGGGAAAAAGGTAGAGATGAGAGCTAGAATTGGTTAAATGGAATCAGTTACATGCAGTAATGGCAAAGTTCTTAGTTCAGGCTGTAGCAGTGATGGAGTAAACTGCAGGTTCAGATCAAGTCTCTGGAGAACATCCCCGCTGGGATGGGTCATCAGTCCTTTGTGTAGAGCTTCAGTTTGTAGCAAAGTCCCTCCAGAGGTAGGAAGCAGGACTGAAGACAAGATGGAGATGAGGTATCAGCCTTATATAGGCTCTTCCAGGTGTAAGAACACTTCTTTGTTCTTACTGTGGAAAATTACAGCAAAATAGAGTCTGGAGTCACATGGGCAAGTCCCTGTATACTTTGCTGAGTCAGAAGGCATATCTGCCTTCTTTCAATGGGTCAGTTGTGTAGCTGATGGTCCTTAATGAGTCATCAAGCAGGCTAAGCAGAGCTAACACCAACTTGTTTGGGGTGTCACCCAGAACTACAGCACCAATTTGAAACACAGACAGTATACAGCCAATACTTATAACTTCAACTACAAAATGACACATGCACACAGACTGCATAATCATAACCAGTAACCCATAACCTGGACTTAGACACCTTACATGACCCCCTTTACATAGGATTTGGTGCCACTACAGGACCTTGGTTGCAAACCATGTTCTATATGGTCCCAGTTTATATCAATAACGTCACACCGCGTTAGTCTGTATCCGCAAAAAGAACATGAAGACTTGTGGCACCTTGGAGACTAACAACGGTACCGCAAGTACTCCTGTTCTTTTCATGGAATGAGTGTGATTTGAGATGGGAATGAGAACGATGGCCAATTCCTGCTTATGGTTACACCTGTGTAGCCTTATTGACTTCTGGGAGAACAGATTTTTGCACACGAATAGATTTTGGTCTCTTCTGCTTTTCCACATCTGGTATAAGCAAAATCTCATTCACTTTCCTTCCCTAAACGCTCTCATGTTCCCTTTCTTTCCATGCTGTCCTTTTCTACTCATTTTCTAACCCTCACTTCTGATCCCTGTTTTTTTTCCTGTCTCTCTCCTACCCTCTTCCCCTCCCAGTTACAGATCATTCCCCATGGCTCCCCTCCCACTCCCGATTTTATCCCTTCCCCTCTTGCTGCCCCTGGCTGGTTCCCCTGTCAGGGATATTTTCTTATCACTCTTCTTGTTTCTGTTCTCCACCATTTCTCCTGGACTGTCCCTTTATTCTTGTTTTATTTTCACTCACATTTTCTGTCTTGCTTCTTCTAATTCCCTCTGGTTAAACCCGCCCTGTCCCTGCCTCCCCCAGTGCTGCTAATGTCAGGAGTTTAAAAAAAAATCATGAGACTGACACAATGATCATTTTTTTAAGGTTATATAAATTTTTTGGTCATCTGCACCCATCTCCTCCTCCCTCCCCCTTTTGTGACAGTTACTGGGTTACCAGCTGTCTTGTACTTACAGCGGAAGGTGACTTTGGCCCCTGCAACAGGAGCCCTGGCTGGGAGACCCCAGTGAGATCTAATCCCACAGATGTGTACAAACTGCTCTCTGGTGCTGCTTCACCCCAACCCCCAAACCCTGATTGATTCATGGTGTGTCCCTGCCACCCCCACCCCTGCCTGTGCCGAGCCTGGCTGTTAGTTCTGCCCCCAGCCCAACTCCCACCCCCACCTCTGCCCCTCAGGGCCCCTCTGCTCCTCCTGCAGCCCCAGGGGTTCTTCCCCCCTCCCACTCCCATCCCTGGGGCTGCAGGAAGAGTGGGGGGCTTCTACACCTCACAGAGATGAGAAAGGGGCTGGGTAAACAGGAGTCCTCCAAAGTCATAGAGATTGGGGTCCATGAGGCTAGAGAGGCTGATTTCCGGTTCCCCCCTCTGCTGTGTGTCTCAGGGACACAGGCTGAGCTGGGATCCCAGCCCCGCCCAGAACCGGGGTCGGATTCTCCCCCCAGGGACGGAGCCCGGCGGGAAAGTGAAGATCGGGGCCTCGTCACCAGCATCGATAAATGTCACCTGCCCCCGGTCACAGTCCAGACAAACCCGGATCCTGCTGGGGGCCCGGCTCAGGGGCAGGGGGGTCGCAGGGGAGGTGAGAGCCTGGAAATAAACCCCCAAACACACCACAGCCCAGATCCCCCCCTCAGGGCTACGGCTGATCTCTCCCTTCCTCCCCACAGACTCTCTGGCCACCCCCACAGCCCAGAATCCCCCATCCCCCACCTCCACCTCCCAGCAATGTCTCCCCGAGGTGAATCCCTCACAGCCCAGCACACAGCCCCATGAGTCAAATCTCTCAGGGTTGTTGGGCAGATCCTGCTCTGTGTCTTCTCGTCTCACACTTTTCTGATCCCGACACAGGATGAGTTCAGGATGAGCCGTATCTGGATCCAGAGTCACATTCGCTGAGGAGAGAGAATCAGAGCATCAGGGGCAGAGCTCAGCCCTGGAGGAGGCTGGGACCATTTCTCACACTCCCCAGCAGCCCTGTCCTGGCTGGGACAGGCCTGGATCCCAGGGACCTGCCTCTGTTCTGGGCTCCTGAGACTGAGCAGGGATGTCACTGCAGTTCCTCAGTCCATGTAATGGGACCCACTTCATTAGTTTTTTTATTTGCTTGCTGAGGCTTCAGCTCCCTGCTCCCTATCCTGGGGCTCCTCCATTCCCAGCATCAGAGACACAGCAAGGAAGGTTTTGGTGAGGAGGGAGCAGAGGAGGCAGGTACCAGCTTTGAACCCCAGAGCTAAGCTCCCTCCCTTAAATGCTGCCTCCACTCCCCAGCCAGAGTAGGAAGAGCCAGTTAAGAAAAGAGAGTAGAAGGTGGCATTGGATGGGGTGGCCCCACTCCCAGGCCAGGGAAGAGAGAGGAAGATGCAACTTTGGGGAAGAACTGCTTAAGAGCAGAGAGTAGGAGGTGGCATTGGGTGGGGTAGCCCCATCCCCAGTCTAGAATGAAGGGAGGAGTTAACAGCCTCAAGGAAGAACATCTCCCCAATCCAGGAAGCAGTGAGCAGCTCCAATGAGAGAGCCCAGCCCTGTCCAGAGGAAAGGCAGGATGTTGGAGAAGAGCGATGCGGAGACCCCCTGCACTGGGGTAAAGCAGAGGGTTCTGTCAGCGCTCAGGGCAGCGAGCTCTGTTCACAGGTTGCTCACACAGAGTTTCTCTGTTCAGCAGCCTGGGCATGAACTCAGCACTAAGGTTGGTGTCAGGGGTGTTTGTGTGACTTCAGCGTGGGAGCTCCTCACTGTGCAGTGTGTTGTTTTAAGGGCCGTGTGTGTCATTCTCGGTATTGGTTTGGTTGGTAACTTTAGCTACAATCTCACAAAGACATTTTCTGATAATTTAAAGACAATCTCCAGCTGCAATCTCACCCTGTCTGAATCTTCCTAGGGATCCTCCTCTTTTTGTCTCCAGTGCAGATGGCAGAGTATCTGGAGGGGGGGAAGGAGAAAGGAGATGAGATTTCAGGCTTTCATATTTATAAGTGTCTCCACTCTCAGCTTCTAGAACTGTCTTTTAATTATGACAGAGAAACACACCGAGAAACACTCAGATATTTAATATAAACAAGTCTGAAATCATCTCTGTTCTCTCTCATTCAGACATCTCCCAGCAATGGAACCAACATCTTGCAGCCTCACAACCATCCCAGGACAGACAATCTGTAAGTGAGATTTACTTTTACTCTCCTCATCCCCTCCCACCTTTCAGACTCCAGTTGGTTTGTCTCAGTCACTTACTGCCTTTTGTCATAACCTAGACCCAGAGCTTGCAAAGACTTTGGCATAAAAGTAACTTTATCCACTTGGGTCCCTTTGACACTAACGGGATGTTGAGAGTTTGCAAAATCCTGGCTCTAATTGTGAGCTGTTGGGTCTATTTACTCAGCGTCTCTACAGAGAGCAGCATGACGGGGCCTTGTCCTCCACAGGCAGAAATAGAAATAATAGTAAAACCATTTTATAAATGTGGAAATTGAGGTGGGGGAAGATTGACAGAATGGGACAGATTCACCTGTACCAGCAGGAGAGGGGTGACTCTGCTGTTCAGTGACTGTAGGGGCCGGTGCAGACCTTGGCACAGGCTGAGGAAGTTCTGAAGCCAGCCAGAGCTACATCCCTATCACAATGGCCCCCATGTGTCTTGGCCAGGGAGCAGAATGTCAGAGGCCCAGCTTTACACTGCCCACCTCCCTCTATCCCTCGTCCATCCCCTCCCTCTTCCACCCACCCTCACCACCACCACCCCATTCCTAGCCCTCTCAGGAACACGCTTTGTGCCTGCAGCTGCTGTGGAGGGGGCACAAGAGTTCCCTGTGCTGGAGGGATCCCTGAACATGAGGGAGGGGCTTTCTCCTTCCCTCCAGAACATTTGGCCCAGACTAGCTGCCGTATGGGACCAGAGCCCAGTGATAGACTGGGTCCACCTTTGAGAAATGTGCCCCATGGCTGGTGATGGGGCACTAGACGGGGAGGGCTCTGAGCTATAGTGAGTTCTTTGCCACATAACTGGTTGTTGGGTCTTGCCAGAATGCTCGGTATTCAACTGACCACCATATCTGGAGTGGGGAAGGAATTTTCCCCCAAGTCAGATTGACAGAGAGCCTGGATTCTCTGTAACTTGTGTAGGGGGGCAGTTACTCAGCTTCTGGGATAAAAGGAGGTAAAAGGTGAAAAGCAGCTGAGGTCGGCTGATTGGGGAGGCAGCCACAGCAGGGGCCACACCCAGTTAAGCCACAGATGGCCCTGATAAAAGGACTGGGAACTAGGCAGGCAAGAGTCTAACTCCAGGCCTGCCTGGAAGCACAAGGTACTTTAGATAGAGCAGTGCTGGGGAAGGGGAGGCAGAGCTGGGGGACTTTGGTCTGGCAAGTCCCTAGGCTGAGGCCTTGCGAAGGACCAGGGATGGTACTAGGGCTGCAGGGAGGCAGCTGGGGCTAGAAAGGCAGCAGGTCCAACTTCCTTGCCCATGATGAGTGGCCATTGCACAGTGCAGTCTTCCCCAGGGAAAGGGGGGTAGATGATGACTGGCAGTAACCCACTGAGGCAAGGTGGGTATACAGGGTTGGGGTTCCCCTGGGAGGGGAGACCCAGAGTGTGGGGGTACTGCTGTGGGCAGAACCCCAAGGTAAGAGGCATCGTGTTCCAGGAGGGAAATGGGGGCCTGAGGCAGGAGAGACACCGCCCAGCAGGGGGCGCTGGGGAGCGGGAACGCTAATTCCCAGGATGACCAGCAGGAGGTTCCGCGCCAGTGAGTGCTCAACCTGTTACACTTGAAGTCTTTAAATCATGTTTTGAGGACTTCAGTAACTCAGCCAGAGGTTAGGGGTCAATTGCAGGAGTGGGTGGGCGAGATTCTGTGGCCTGCAATGTACGGAAGGCCAGACTGGATAATCATGATGATGCCTTCTGGTGTTAGTCTTTGAGTCATTTCTTACTTTAAAAGTAATTATCATGGCAAGGCAGGTTTTTGGTAGAAATAAAGGTTTAAATTAATCAATCTGAGTGTCTTGGACCCCAAGTATCTGGCATTCTCACCCAACAATTAAATAGAAGCATCATCGAATTGTGAACCAACTGATCAGCCATTCTCTTCCCTCAGTCTCAGAGGCTCATACCAATTTCCATTCCTAGATCCCTTCTAGGTACCTTTGAACTTCCCCAGAGTCTCCAATAGCACAATCGCTTTCTGGGAGAAACCACTGACTCGCTCTTCCAGTTCAGGAAAAATCTCCTCTGGCTGCTGGAACTTCCTCTTTTCACACCTGAAGAGAAACAATTTCTCGTGATTATATTTCACTGTGTGACTCATTATAAGTTCTGGCTAGTGAGTTGCTTCTCTAATGGGCCTGGAGTTAGAATTCCTCGACTTCTCCCAGCCTCAAAGCAAGTGCAACACAGTCCATGGCCGTACAACCTTCCCTTCAAAGGACTCATTAATATTCTTCAGCTCTGGTCTGGAGAGATCAGCTCTGGTCTGGAGAAATCAGCTCTGGGGACAAAAGGAGAATTGAGTCTCCATGGCCAATTCACTCTTTGGCCTCCATGCTCTGAGGAACAGGAGCTTTCCAGGTGAAGTGCTGTAGAAATCTGCTCTCTCGGAACTAGACAGACAGCAACTCCCCCCTCCCCAGCTCATTTCTCACAGGTCTCCAAACAGACCTCAGATGAGAAAGACTCTTGATCACTGCTTCCCTGGGCTGAATGGTAACCAGGGCCCTAGCAGTGACAGGCCCATATTCCATCTTCATAATCCTGAGGCAGCCAGTCCCCAAGGGATCTGACATCTCTAGGAAATACCTGAGGTCAGTCTTTCCCAGTGTATGGAGAATTCCGGAGTCTTCTGAGCAAGGGTGAGAACCTCAGGATGAAGTTGATCAAAGAGATATGTATCCAACAAGTGATCTTCCCCAGACATTTTGCTGTAGAGCCCTGGAGAGATGCGGTGCTAACACCATCACCAAGCTCTTTCCCAGCATTGCGAAGTGTGAGGGGGAGCGAGAGAGAGACACGTACCTGCTCAAGGTGCTTCTGATATCCTAGAGGAGAGAGAGAAAAAAGAATCTCAGTCTCCTCTGAAACACAGGGGATCCCAGGAAAGGGATTTAGGAAGTATGGGGGAAGAGAGGCCCTGCCCTGGCCCCAAGGACATGGATTCCCTGAGCTAATGGGGCTTTTCCATCTCCCCTATCTCTGTGTCCATGACACTGCAAAAAATAATAGTCACTCACATGTCAGCATTGCACATGCTGAGTTACAATGAGAGCCAGTAAACAGGGGAGTTTGAGTGGGAGTTTGGGGGAAGACTAGGAAAACCAGGCAGAGGAACAGACCAGCTAGTGAAGGGAGTGTGTGGTGTTCTGGCAGTGTTGTGGTGCTTGTTGAGGGTTTCTTTTGCTGTGAGTGGTGGTGTTTTGGTTTGGTTTGTGTTTCCTGGACTAACAGGACTTAGAAGGGAAAGCTATGACAGATACAGAGGTAGCAGTGGTAGTGACTCAAGTAGTGGAAGACAATGAAGATGACTGGATGTGGTAGCGGTGGTATATACATGATCCTGCAGAGAGTACCTGAAAAGAGTTTTGTATGCATGAAGTGCCGCTTGATAGAGCTGATGGAAGAAAAGATCCGAGGACTGGAGATGCAGATGGAAACTCTGATAGAGTGTAGAAGGGGGTTCGAGCAGATGATGGAGCAAAGACATGAAGTGGCTGAAAGGAAAAGCTCAGACTTGCAGAGGGAAGCAGGACCAAAGGACTCTGAGGGGAGACTGCTGGGTGAGGAAAGTGGACGGTGGAGGCATGTGACTAAGAGAACAAGGCAGAGGAAAAGATGGGCCAATGAAGGAGCAATAGAGCTCAGGGACAGGTTTATGGAGTTGCAAAATGAAGAAGGGGCACAGCACATGGTCGCTGAAGGTGAGAGGGCAAGGAAGAAAAGAAGAGCAGCTAGTCCTATTGGAAGAGGGGAAGAGTCAATGGAGATACCACCACCACCAAATATGAGCCCCAGGAGGATATGGGATGGGTTGCAGAGGATTTCAAGGGAAAATAGGAATCAAGAGGACTTGCAGCCAGAGGGAAGAGGGGATAGATTGGAGAATCACACTGTCACCAGGAAAAGGCAGGTCTACATGATTGAGGACTCCTTACTGAGAAGAATAGACAGGCCTGCAACTAGAGCTGATGCGGAGAACAGAAGGGTGTGCTGTCTGCCGGGTGCTAAGATACGGGATGTGGACCTGAAGCTGAAGAGGATCCTAACGGGAGCGGGAAAGAATCCGTTGATTGTCCTTCATGTGGGAACAAATGATACGGCTAGATATCAGGGGTACGCAACCTACGGCATGTGTGCCAAAGGCAGCACGCGAGCTGATTTTCAGTGGCACTCACACTGCCTAAGTCCTGGCCACCGGTCGGGGGGGGACGGGGGCTCTGCATTTTAATTTAATTTTAAATGAAGCTTCTTAACCATTTTAAAAACCTTATTTACTTTACATACAGCAATAGTTTAGTTATATATTATAATTTATACATAAACAAGTATACATATATTGGGGGGCCTGCTCAAAAATTTTTTACTGATAGGGATGCGCAATCAAAAAAGTTTGGAGGCCACTGATCTACGCTACCCTTCCTCCTTATGTCCATTCTCCTATCCACAGCTGTATCCTTTCTTACTTCATTTTCTCCCCTCTCAATGTTAAAATCCGGCATGAAGATTACGTGGACATCTCCCAACCATCTCCCCCAAATTCCTAGTTTAAAGCTCTCTTAATCAGTTCTGCCAGCCTCCATCCAAGAAGTTATTTCCCTCCCTACTCAGGTGAAGTCCATCCTGAGAGAACAGTCCCCTGTCCATGAATGCCTCCCAGTGGCCATACATCTCAAAGCCCTCCTTATAGCACCACTGCCTGAACCATCTGTTGATCATCATAATCTTGTCACACCTTTGTTGCCCTTCTCTAGGAACAGGCAGAATCCCACTGAAGATCTCCTGAGCCTCGATTTCCTTAAGCATCTTCTCCAGCCTGGTATAGTCTCCCTTGATACATTCCAGCGAGAATCTAGCCCAGGGGTCGGCAATCTTTCAGAAGTGGTGTGTCGGGTCTTCATTTATTCACTCTAATTTAAGATTTCAGGTGCCGGTGATACATTTTGAAGTTTTTAGAAGGTCTCTTTCTATAAGTCTATAATATATAACTAAACTATTGTTGTATGTAAAGTAAATAAGGTTTTTTAAATGTTTAAGAAGCTTCATTTAAAATTAAATTAAAATGCAGAGCCCCCCGGCTGGTGGCCAGGACCCAGGCAGCGAGAGTGCCACTGAAAATCAACTTGTGTGCCGCCTTTGGCACGCGTGCCATAGGTTGCCTATGCCTGGACTAGATGATCATAATGGTCCCTTCTGAACTTAAAGTCTATGACTCTCCTGGACTTCAGTGCTTATGATTCAGCAGCCCTCCCTTCCATGTGTGGGGATCTGGCATGTTTCTAGTGATAGATGCTGGTTTCCAGTTGCCCCTGGGGGTGATCAACCACACGCCATACCTCCACTCCAAACCTTCACCCAATGCCACACCCAGCCCAACTCTTCCCACTCCTACTCCACCCCCCCCCGCCTCTTGTTCACATCCTCTCCGGAGCACACTCCCTCCCAGCGTCTCCTGCACACAGTGGAGCAGCTGATTGCAGCAGGAAAGAGCGGGAGGAGTTGATTGGCAGGGCTGCCAGCATGCGGCACTGAGCAGGGAAGCTGGCTGCCCTGGAGCACTCACCTGCATTTCTCATTCAGTCTCACCTGCAGGAATTCACTTGCTGGCTTCTAACACTTGCCCTCCAGCTCACTGATCAGCTCACTCAGATGGGAAATCTGCTCAGAGAGTTTACTGACATTTTCATTCTGGATCCTCACAATCTCCTCGTCCAGCTTCTCCAGCTGGGCCAGCAGGAGTCGCTCTTGTTCCTCCAGGAACTGCTGCAGTTGCTGAAATTCAGACACAATCTTCTGCCTCTCGCTTTGTATTTGTTTCTGTAGGAAAATAGGGCAAGGGCTGGTCAGGGACATGGATGGAGCCCGGGGTCCTTTCATGGAGAGCTGAGTGTGCAGGAGGGAGAATTTCTTTGACAATAATAATGTTTGTGACATTTGACTCTACCCTGTGTGTTCTAGGCAAGAAATTCTCTCACACCTTCCCCTTTGGCCTCTGTATCACTCTGAAGTGGATGTTTCCATGCTTGTCATGGTCAGCATCTTCTGTTATTTATGGTCTCTGGAAATTCAGACACAGAGCAGCAGGAGGCAGGACTCAGCACTGCACTGACAGAGATGCCAGGGGAAGCTAAGGGCTTGTCTACACACGAATCTAACCCAGCAATCCGTGATCATGGAGAAACACACACAAGCCCATGTTCACCAAGGCCACACAGGAGTCTGCCTCCAATCAGACCTTCCACTGCCAGTCCCTTCTGGTTCATAACAACAGGCACCTACCAAATATTCTCGCCAATTCCCCTCTCCAGTCGCTTTCAATCCCAGCAGCTTTTCTCTCTCTTCCCTAAGAGTCTTCAAATGGGCCTGGAGTCTTTCCTGAAGAAACAGAAATGATTTGGGAAGTTTCATCTGGATAGTTGAGAGGTGCTTGGAAGTGGGTGTTTTTCCACCCAAAACCCAAGATGACTGTGGTTCTAATCACTTTGTGACATCAGGACCACCAAGGAGATGAAACCTCATTAATGGAAACTAGGAGCGTGTCACATTCAGACTCATTACCAATTCTGGTTCAGTGTCTTTAGTAATTAGCAAGAGATCTCAATTATACCCAAGCTTTACTGGTATTTGTGAATTAATTAATGGTACAGAGCATAACAGGGCACTGGAGTCACATGGGAGTGAATCAATAAACCTGTTTTTTGAAGGTTTAACAAACCAAGTGATACAAATGTCGGAAGCCACCGGGGTTTAAATACGGGCTGGGATTTCAGACCTGAAGCCCTGGGGCTGCACTGGTTGGGCAGAGCTGGTCTAAGCACCAGGGCAATACTCGTGAGACGTTAGAAGGCCATTCGTCTGGTTTGAAGCTGCACAGTCCAGTTTTGTGGAGCACTATCCCTGTCCAGTAGGGACCTAGCACTGGACGTGGCTTTGTCTGGTGCAAAAGGGAGAGGAGGAGACTGAGGCTGCAGCAGGACACCCGTGAGAGTGGCGGCGGGGCTGGGGTGACACCTTCATGCAGAATGATGCAGGCGGGTGGCACGCTGGAAAAAACGGTGTGGGCCCAGGCAGAGAGACTGATACTGGTGAGGACGGGCCCATGAAGGCAGGCGTGGCCATGTTATATGTTCTAGGGATGCCTCAGTGACCTCTCTAATTAGACAGGATGCAGATTTGTATAAAGGACGGGTTGGGGTTTGCCCCAGTGCTGTCCTAACCCCTTTCCGTGGCAATGCCCCCTGGGCAGGTACCCCACAGTCCCATTCCCTGGTAAAGATCCTGGAAGCAGTGCATTCTGGGAGATTTCAAAAGGCTGCCTGGTGAGACTAGCAGAACCACTCTGACTGGTCCTTGCCCACGTACACAACAGAACAGGTCAGACTGGCACAGGTCAGCTCCAGCCTGGGGTTGGTTTTGCTGCAACCCAGTGTAATCCCAGTGGTACTTGCCATAGACCTGAGCTGTCTGGAGCCCTTTTGTGTGCGGACTGAAGGTGCTCAGGGTCCCACACAGTGTTTAGCCCAGTGATCTCTAGCGCAGGCCGGCAGCATCTGAGTTTAATTCCTCATGAAGGAACACAGGAGTTCAGAATCCCCGTGGGAAACCTCCTCTCCCTGGTGGGCCTGGGACCTTTATCAAGGCGTCTCTCCCTCCTAACGGAGACACTTCATCACTGGTGGGGCTGATGCTAAGATGGCAGCATGACAAAGTGGTTTGCGTCTGGGGAGATCTGGGTTCTATGCTAAGCTCTATCACTGACATGCTCGGTGACTATGTGCAACTCGCTGCCCTGCTTTGTGCCTCAGTTTCCCTTCCCACCTTTTGTCTAGCTAGACCAGTGGTTACCTATTGGTTGACTGTGATCAACTAGTCGATCCTGGCGATTCTCCCAGTCAATCACAATCTCAGGCAGTGCAACGGGATTGCCTGCTGCTGCTAAGGCAGGCTCCCTGCCTGCCCCAGCTGTTTGGCACTCCCAGAAGCAGCCAGCATGTCCCTGCAGCCTGGGGTGAGGGTAGAGTTCTCTGCAGGGGCTCCAGCCTGCAAGCACCACCCCCGCAGCTCCCAGGCTAGGTATAGGATACTGTGGCCAATGGGAGTTGTGGGAGCTGTGCCTGCTGTGCCTGCAGAGAGGGGGCAGTGAGCAGAGCCACATGCCTCTCCCAGGGGTCACGAGGGTGTGTTGGCCCCTTCTGGGAGTGGCATAGGCTTGGGACAGGCAGGAATCCTGCCTTAGCCCTGCTGCACTGCCGACTGTGAACCGCCTGAGGTAAATCAGTGCCGCCCGGCTGGAGCTAGCACCCCATATCCCCTCCTTCATCCAGCACCCTATACCACCTCCTGCACCCTGTATTCCCTCCTACTGCCTGTTCCCAGCCCAGACCCTCCTCCCAGAGCCAGCACCCCATATCCCCTCCTTCACCCCAACACTCTGCCCCAGCCTGGAGCCCAGTCCTGCACCCAACCACCCTCCCAGAGCTTACACTCCTCAGCCCCTCCAGCATCCCAACCTCCTGCACCAGGCTCAGCTCAGAGCCCCCTCCCACACTGCAAACCCCTCAGCCCCAGCCCAGAGCCTGCATCCCCATGTGTACCCCAACCTCCTGTCCCAGACCAGTGAAAGTGAGTGAAGGTGGGGGATGGAGAGCAATGGGGGCGGGTACGGAGAGAGTGGGGCTTTGGGGTGGGGGAAAGAGGAGGGGCCTTGGAGAAGGGCTGGGGTAGATCCTACTTTCAAAAGTTGATATTTTGCATCTGTTATCATACTGCTAGATCATTAATTTTGTTACAGCATCTCTCGTACAATGAAGACTTTACAGAGTTGAATGATGAGTCACACCCGTGACAGGGAACTCTCAGTGAAATTAGCCTGTCATTAAAACCCCAAAGTT
Organism: Chelonoidis abingdonii; assembly: GCF_003597395.2. Lineage (NCBI taxonomy): Eukaryota > Metazoa > Chordata > Testudines > Testudinidae > Chelonoidis > Chelonoidis abingdonii. The sequence continues at coordinate 7,070,947 of NC_133780.1, read as the reverse complement.
AACCCATTAAATTTTACAGCAGGTCCCTACCTTGTACTCCTGGGCAGCCTCCTCTATGGGAACCACCCTGTGAGCGCGGTGAGCCCGGGATCTGTCGCACACCACACAGATGGGGGTTTGATCCTCTTCACAGAACAGTTTCAGAGCCTCCTGGTGTTCCCCACACACCCCATCCCCTCCTGCTCCCTTTACTGCCTGTAAACTCAACTGTTTGACGAGTTCTAGGATATTTGCCAGCTGCTTGTTGGGCCTGAGGTTTCTCTGCTGCACAGTTTCTCTGCACTGAGGGCAGGAGGCAGCTGTATCGGATCCCTCCCAGCACTGGCTGATGCAGGCTCTGCAGAAATTGTGCCCACACTCCAGAGTGACAAGTTCTGTGAAATACTCCAGACAGACGGGACATGTCGCTTCCTCCTGGAGACTTTCCATGGGGCTCTCTGCAGCCATGGCTCCCTCTGGGCAGTTTGGAACAGGCTTTGTTTCAAATTCCTGAATTCACACTATGCCCCGCCTGCAGCAGCAGGGGGGTGGTTCCTTGCCTGAAAATGGCTCAGGCTGTTTGCAGAGGGAAGGACCCAGCCAATTTCACCCCTGGAGGCTTTAGCGTAAAAATGTACAATCACACCGGTGACAGGGAACTTTCAGTGAAATCAGCCTGTAATTAAACCCCCAAAGGGCTCCCGGCCTGCAATCAGCCCCTGAGCTGGTGGGGAGGGTCACTGAGGCAGCCCCCTGTGAGGCTGAACCTGGAGGAGCCGGAGCTGGGTGTCTAAGGAGTGTTAGTCAGGCTGGGCAGAATTATGTTTTTAATATATAATTTTGACAGATAATCTTTATTTTAAGCAATTTTTATATTTATCGATTTAAACTTTCACAGCGACACAACAATCTGGGTTTTAAGCATTTCATTCCAATTAAAATGTTCACGGTTGTGGGAAATTATGGGAGGATCAGACAATATTTTGCTCAGACCAGAACTATTTAATGCCACTGGACACTGAGAGTCAAAATGTTGAAGCTGTAGAACTGTTAAAATTGTCTGTGAGCAGGAAAATCTCCTCCCACCCCCAAGGCAATGACCCAGTGCCTCCCCCTCCACCACACGGACCGAGGCTGAAAGTCCATCTGATGGCAGCTCTGGGGCCTGTGGAATGTGCTGGGATCTCAGCCTGGGCCCTAATGGGGCAGGTGCCCCTGTAATACAACCACACCCAACAAGGCCTGCCTCCATTTTCTCCCTGTTTGTCAGTCCAGGCAGAGAGACCAGAGACTGCAGGGAGACCAAGCTCCTGTCCCCCAGGTGAGGGCTGGGGCCCAATGGCCGAGGGCAGCGGGTGTGCGGGGAGCTCACACTAGGGCCTGCAGGGTACCTGGTGTGGGATAAACAGAGACCTCTCAGGCCACTTGCTCATTGCGGCTGCAGGAGGGAATGTGGGGACTGACTGAGGAGGCCTGGGGCAGTCTGGGAAGCCGCCATCGGGGACAAGGAGAGGGAATTCAGCTGTGGCGGGAGAGCCGTACTGGGCAGAGATGCTGCTGCGGATCCAGCTAGCTACCCGGGTCCAGTGTTGCAGCAGTTTAACAACATGGTTAATAGACGTTGCTGGTCAGCGGAGTGAAGTGCTGATCTTTCGTTGGTCTCCATGGGGCTTGAGATTTGCAGGCATCATTCAAACACCTTTCCCCTGCTGCTGTCTCAGGTACCTGGGTCTTCACTCAGCATTGCAGAGCAGAGCAGATTCAGTGCTTTGGTACAGGGTTATGGGAAGGGAAAGGACTGGAATGGTACATATCGTACCTGTCATTTCTCTCCCGGGGCCCTGGGGATGTACTGTGTTCAGCTGGTTACTTAGAGACATTCAGTTAGCCAGCTGGGGTGACATTTTTGTGCTCTGCCCCTTTCTCAGTAAATTGAGACTTTTCAGGATCAGGACACTGACTCAGAAGCTTTCTGGGTCTACTTGCTCAGTGTCTGCTCAGAGCTCCAGCAACTACTGTTGACCCCCTCATCCTCATAGACTGTGAATGCCGAAGAGACACAGAGGCATTGTCTAGATGGGGAAACTGCAGCAGAGAGAGAGCGTGGTTCATTAGGCCCCCCTATTCAGTGACTGCAAGGGCCTGTGGCAGACCTTAGCAGCAGCAGGCAAGATCCTGAGCTCTAGCCAGAGCCTGCATCGAAGCTCTTAATGGTCCTACAAGCGCTTTGCCCAGCGGTGAGATATAAAGGAGATGCGCTTCATCCCTTGGCCACACCCCCTAGTCCCTTTCCCCCTCCCTCCTTCCAGGCCGTCCATGCCTTCAAACCCCACTCCCTCCCCTTCCCATCCCAGGAGCGTTCCCTGTGCCTGCAGCTGCTGGGGAGGAGACACAAACAGCGTTTTCTAGCGGACAGGAGCCAGAGCCACTGAGAGGCTGATCCAAATGTCAAGAATCTCTTTGATTTAGGTCCTAATTTGGAGAGTACTGACCTAAGTGCTTTAGGGCTGGTTCTCCAAGGGGCTGGGCACCCACAGCGCCCACTGACTCAGTTCGTGCTGTGGATACAGATGGAACAAGTGCCCTGTGGTCCCATATTTGAAGAGGGTATTTCAAGACATACAGAATTAGGACTGTTTAAAAATTTAGGCCTTACCATTTGCCCATTGTGATGTTATTGGAATATGAACTATGACGCGTAGATCATTGTTGAACCAAGGTCCTTAGAGTTGCCCCAAATATTATACAAGAAGGTCAAGTAAGATGTCCATTGAAAAGGTTGTTATTGCTGGTTATGTTTATGCTGTTCTGTATTGTGTGTGTTGGTTTTTGTATTTGAATTTGATGAACATAGTGGCTATCTGCTTGTTTCTCAATGCGTTTGATTTTAAGTAGCATCAGTGAAGCATTTGGTCAGCTTCTTGAGAAAGGACTATTCTGAGTAAGTGCCAAATCAAGAAACACTTAACTGACAGTGGACCTTGGGAGACTCCAATCCACTTTTGAGGAGCCTTCCTGGGAACGTTCAAGACAGCATGTGAGCAATGGCTGCTCTACCAGCAAACTGAGTCATGCATGGACCTGGGACTCCAAACTCCATTTTGCTGCTGTGATTTTCCACAGTAAGAACAAAGGGGATTCCGTCCACATGGCAGAGGATATAAAAGGCCCTGGAAACCACTATATTTTGATCTTCACTCCTGCTTCTGACATCTGGAGGAACTTTGCTAGAAACTGAAGCACTGAAGAAAGGACTGAATGACCCATCCAGAGCTGTTTTGATTGTACTCCAGAGACTTGATTTGAGCTTGCAGTTTATTCCACCACTGCTTTAAGCCTGAACCAAGAACTTTGCAATTGTTGTATGTATTTGATTCCAGTTAACCAATTTTAACTCTCATCTATGTTTCCTTCTTTTTATGAATAAACCTTTAGATTTTAGATTCTAAAGGATTGGCAACAGCGTGATTTGTGGGTAAGATTTGACTTGTATATTGACATGGGTATGGGGCTTGTAACCTTTTTTTTTTCTTTTACTGGGGTATTGGTTTTCATAACTGTTTATCCCCATATAGAGTGGTGCTGGTGGTGATACTGGGAATCTGGAGGGAATTGCTTGTTTGACTTCTGCTTAGCCACTGGGATGAAAGTGAAGTCCTCTCTGTTTGGCTGGTTGGGTTTAGCCTTGGGCTGTGAATGCCCTGCTCTTTCCTGAATTGATCCTCTCAGTAGTATCCCCCAAGAGCATGCCTTGTTATACCCATTAACAGCAGTACGTGGGCTAAGACTCATTGTATATCCCTATTTTTATATTTGGTCTCTGCTCAATCCCGTTATTCCAAGCTGAAGAGGAACCAACTCCAGGGGTGCTCTGGAGCTCAAACCCCCACAGAAAAAAATAGCAGGTGCTCAGAATCCACCTGCTACAGCTGTTTGATGGGGCTGTTGATCAGCTGTTTGGCAGCTGGGGAAAGTGCTTGGGTGAGGGCAGAGAACAGGAAGCCTCAGGTGGGAGGGGGGTTCTGGGGAAGGGTTGGATCAGGGGTAGGAACTGGTGGAGAGAGGGTGGGGCTGGGGGCTGAGCGGGAGTGGAGCACTCTGAGGGAAAAATAAAAGTCTGCACCTATGGTAAGCAGAGAGCGAGCAGTGAAAGGACCATGGTAAATCCCCAGTGTCTAGAGGCAGCCAGTCCCCCCAGGATGGAACAACAAGTTCATAATTGATGATTGCCTGTTCTGTACATTTGATCATTACTTGTTAGGTTCACTCCCTCTGGGGCACCTGGCATTGCCACTGTCCAAAGACAGGACACTGGGCTACAGGGACCTTTGGTCTGACCCAGTGTGGCTGTTCTTATGTTCTTATGATCTTTCCCATGGGATGGATAAAGCCACTGTTTTGTTCAGGGACTGAGAACCTGAAGGTTCATTTGAACAAAGTGAAAGTAGTGGAAATGGGACCCCTGTGCGGCACGCTGTGCTGAGGTGTCCTGGGGAGACGTGGCTTTCACCTGGTGTCCAAGCCCCTGCCCAGGCTCAAGAAGTGTGAGGGAGGGTGAGAAGGAGCCACATGCCTGTTCTGGTGCCTCTGATGTCCTAGAGGGGAAAAGAGAGAAAAGAGCTCTCAGTCTAATACCTCACGCAGGGGGAGCCTTCCATTATGCAGAGAGAGTGGGGCTCGCTCGACTTATTTCTCTGGCCCCAGCTCCACCCCCACTCCAGCCCTTCCATCAGGGCTACAATCCTGCGCATTTCTGCCCCATCCCTTGTCTGTGCCCTGTCCTTGCTCCTCCACTCCCCCCACACCCCAGCCTCCTTCCTGCATGCCACAAAACAGCTGCTTGTGGCAGGTGGGAAGGAGAGGGGGAAGCGCTATTCGGCAGGGCCCGTCTGTGGGTAGGAGGTGCTGGGAGGATGGGGAGGTGCTGATAGGGGGCTGCCGGCGGGTTCTCCAGCCCTGGAGAAACCAGGGTGTTGCCACCTACGGGTGGGGCTGTCACACTCTGGGATCCAGTGTGATTGCCCTATGCATGGTAAGTTTAGACCCTCTTTACAGAATGAGGGAAGGGATCAGAGTTTGCAGCAGCACCAGGGGATGAGATTTCAGCAAACCACCTCCAGGCAGTTGTGGAATCCAACCTGTGAAAGGCTCCAGCACAGCAGAGCACCTGGATACAGGTGTTATCAATGCAGCTCTCAGCACACTGGGGAGTTCTGCATAAGAATGGCTGGCTGGATCCGGCCCACTGAGCTCAAGGCTAGCACCAGCCTGTGACTGCACTGACAACGGGGAGCTGAGTGCACGACTGAGAATCAGGCAGTGGCTTCCTAGGGGGTTGCCCTGAGGTCTGAGGCTAAACCAACCTGTCCTGGGAATGGAAAGGGGGAGGCAGCCTAAGAAACAAGACCATTCAGGGACAGTAAAGGCTGCAGGGAAAGAATTAGGGAAAACAAGCAAAGCAGTGAAACGGTAACCGCCAGGTGTCAATGGGGATCAGAAGGGATTTTACAAACACTGGAAATGGAGACCCTGCCCTGGCCCCAAAGCCATGGATTCTCTGAGCAAATGGGGCTTTTCATCTCTATCATCTCCGCGTCTGTAACTCTGCAAAGAACAGTTATAATTCCCATCTCTGCCATGCACTCGCCGAGTTAGACTGTGATCTCTGAGTGCTGGATGCCAGTGCCCAGAATTCAGGAACTGTCCTGTCTCTGTGCAGGAGTCTGGGTGGCTGGAACAGTCTCACCTGCAGAAATTCACTCACTGGCTGCTGGCCCTGCTCCTCCAGCTCACTGATCAGCTTGTTGAAATGAGCTATTGGCTTGGAAAAGTTGGTAGCATTTTTCACCTAGTTTCTTTCCAATCTCCCTGTCTAGTTCCCCAGCTGAGCCAGCACGAATTGCTCTTGGTCCAGGATACACCAGCCCAGAAAGTCAAAATGAGAAACAATTTCCTGGCTGTAAATTTCTCTTTCCCTGTGATGGCAGATAACGGACATAAGGCGACTCATGGGTCATTTCATTGTCAGCATTGTCCCCTAGCGCTTACATAGCACTTGTCATCTGTAGCGCTCAAGCATTTTACCGTGAAGGTAAGTGACGTTATCCCCATTTCACAGATGGGAAACTGAGGCATGGAGCGGTGAAGACCCAAATCTGCAATTGGACTTAGGTGCCTAAAGGCCAGGTTTAGAGCCCTGACTCCCAGAATTTGGTGCCACTGAAATCCAGAAAACCTCTGCCTGGCTGCTCATTCAGCACCACATTTTTATGATAAAATTATCCCAGGTTCCTAAATTTTTGCAAATCACCTGTGAATGGTAGTAAATGGGCAGATGTCTTATGTTAGTCTGTGTAGCTAGTTACTGATGATGCTTAGGAAATAAGTTCACCTAAAGACTGAACTGTAAAGAGAAGCCTGGGATTATAGAGAAGCCCTTGGGACCTGATCCTTTTAATCTCAGATCTGCTTGGTGCTTTATCAGGGAAAGCTTTAAATCATAAAACTGAGATCTCCAATCCCACCTGGATCACCCTGAATATGGACATTGGACTGTAACCTATGGACTAAGGGCAGGAGCGGCGCCAGGGTTTCTGACCCCCCCCCGCGGCTCCAGTGGAGCTGCCGCAGTCGTGCCGACGGGTGGTCCGCTGGTCTAAAGGCTCTGGCAGACCTACCACAGTCATGCCTGCGGCAGGTCCACCGGAGCCTTTAGACCAGCGCACCGTCCGCCGGCATGACTGCGGTATCTCCACCGGAGCCCCCACAGCAGTGGACCGTCCGCCGGCATGACTGCGGTAGGTCCCCCGGAGCCGCGTGTCACCCTCCTCGGCAAAATAGTGCCCCCCTGTCATAACTAGATAGCTAAGGGTTAAAGTTTCTTTTACCTGCAAAGGAAACCAAACACCTGACCAGAGGACCAATCAGGAAACCGGATTGTTCAAAGCAGGGGCGGGAACTTCTGGAGGGTTTTGGCTTTGTTCTCGGTTTTTTTTTTTGTTTTCCTCGGCTGTGAGTAAACAAGCTTTTCTTCTATCTCCAATCTTCTGTCTACCCTTCTACTACCAAGTGAGAGTAAAAAGGTAGCAAAGCAATAAGCTGTTATATGCTTTGTTTTGTATTTACATGTGTGAGCTTGCTGGACTGATTTAAATTGGCTATTTTTTGAATCAGACTGTTTATTCCTATTTTCTTATAAGCAATAGCCCTGTATTGATCTCTTAATGCAGTGTTTAGTTTATATGTATTTTCTTTTTTTATATATATAAAGTTTCTTTTTTAAGACTTGCTTGAGGTCTTTTCTCTAGTTACGGCTAAGGGAAGAAGGGAGGGGGGAATCTCTTTGTGTTAGCTGACTAGGTTTGAATGCATAGCCCAGGGGGAGGTAAATTACCCTCGCTGGTTTGTATTCAAGGAGCTATAGTACGGCATCGCTCCGGCTAACCCAGGAAAGGGGGGGAGCTGGGGGATGAGATAAGTGTTATTCCTGATTTCTGGCAATTACTAAAGCATTTTTTTTCAATGGAATTTCCCCCAGTGCATCATAATTTTTGATCTTTTTTGGGGGGCAGTGTTTTTCTGGCTGTTGGGGGGGATAGTGCCTAAAGGGGGGCTGGGGGTTTTTATATCTATTAAAACCTTTTTTTGCACTTTGCTTGAGGTCTTTTCTCTGGAAAACCAGTTGAGGGTATTTTTTCATAGAAAGGGGGCGGGGGGTTCTCTTCCATGTGCTGGGGCTGATAGGTTTTTAATGCATAAGCCTTTAAAATTTTGGGGAGGTTAAGGCCACCTCAAAGCTTTGGTGTATTCAGGAGCTGGGTCGGAATTCCCTCCGGCTAAACCCAGGATTTTTTTTAGGGACGCTTTGGCCTTAAATTGGAGGAGACCCAGTAAACCTTTTCAGCCTGGGGGGGCCCCTCCCAAAAACCCCCAGGAAAAAACCCCTGGGGGGGGCAATTTTTTTCAGGGAGTTTTTAGAATCCTTGATTGGTGGCAGCATTTTTTCAGATAAGGTATCACAAGCTCCATAGGCGTTAAGATAAGTTTTCCTCCCCCAATTCCTTTTTTTCTTTTTAACCCCAGATTCTTTGGGCGCTTTTCAGGTTTTTCCATTAAAAAACAAACCTCAGAAACTGAGAAAAATTTGGGCTTTTTTTCTGCAAACCCCCAAGAAGGAAAAAACTGTGCAATAAAATTTACAGGTCCGGGGTCCTCCAAGGTTAGAGAAGGGGGGAAAGGGCCCCATTGTTTAGGTCGCTTCAATGGTTAGCACTTCTTTGACTAAGGTTTACTAGTCAAAAGGATCTGACCAAATTGACAACAAAACCTTTTGGGGCCTAAATCACCAGTTTGCTTGCAAGGAAATTATTAGTGGGCCCGCCTAAACCTTCAATGGCACCCAGTATTGACCAGCGCAGAGTTTTTCTTTTTGATTGGTCTTTTTGCCCCCCCCCCTCACTGACTAGTTAAATGAACCAAAAAAAAACTGACCTCGGCAGCGCGTCATTGGGAATTCCCTTTCTTATCTCCAAAAGTCCCCCCCAAACAGCTCCCAAAAAAGGATTTTGACACTCTGAGTTTTAGCTTTCAAGGAAAAGTTGGCGTTGACACAGTTTTTTTCTTGTATTTTAAGCTGGGGGGTGAATTTACCCCTCAGCCCAAAAACAAATGTTAGATCTTTCAAAAAAGGAAAGCTCAACATGGCTCTACTATGAATCTAAGGGCCCAGGTCAAAAAACGATGGAAAGCTGATCTTCTCTTGGCGCCCAGTTTCTTCTTTACCCATAAAGCATTGGAGTTTTTGGGGGGGCTGGGGGGGACTTCCCTATAAAACCAAAAAACCAATTTTCCCCTGAATTGGTCGGGGGCAGATTTTGAAACTTTTTTTTCCCATTGGGCTGGAGGCTTTTAGGGGCGCAAAGCTCCCTGGGTAGCCCTTTCTTAGGGGATGAAAAAAAAAAAACTGGGCTTTCTGTGGTCCTCCACCCAAATTAGCCCCCCCCCCCCTTGGGGGTGTCAATGGGTTTGGAGGCCCTAAGCCCCCTTGGGGGGGTTTCTTTTTTTGGGGTTGTTTGCTTTTTTCTTGGGGTTAACCCACAGTTTGGAAGGTAAATCACTTCCAGGAGGGCGGGTTTTTTCAGCCCCTGCTTTTAGGTTTTAAACCTAAAATTATTTAGGAACGCCCCACCCCAGCCCCCTTTTGGGGAGGTGAATTCCCGGCACCAAAAATTTTATTACAGCTGTTTTTGGCCCCTAATTTGGGGTTCAAGCCCTTTAGGCTCCACCAGCTTACCCCTGGGTCCCCCAACATCAATGGCTTTTTAAAAGAAAATGTTTTTTTGGGGGGCAATTTTCAAAGGAAGCAAAATATTAACGTTTCCTTCCCCCCCATTCCCCCCCCCTTCCCCCTGGGGATTTCCAAGTTTTCCAATTTTAGCCAGAAACACCTGAGAAAAATTTTGCTTTTTTTGCCCCAAAACAGAGGGAAAAAAAAACCAATAAAATGCCTTCTTTCAAAGGGGGAAGCCATGTTAATCGCTGTTACTCTCCTGTTTTACTCACAAAAGATTTCTGAGCACTTTGATAACGATCCCCCTGTGCAGATTTATTAGTGGGTAACAATGGCAAAAAAAACCTGACCAGCCCAAAGTTCTTGGATTGGTTTCTTTTTTGCCCCACCTTTCTAGTTAACAACCATATTTCCTCATCTCCCCCCTCTTTCTTCAAACTCCCCCCAAACAGCTCCCCCACATTTTGCATTCCTAATAGAAAAAAAAGTTGCTTCTGGTTTTTTTCCCTGTATTTGGGGAATTTACCTCCAGCAACAAAATGTAAATCAAAGGGATTGGGCCAACTAGGCAGTCACAGGAAAAGAAGCCCTGCAAGGGGCCACAAAAAAAGCTGAGGTTTTTCCTGGAGGGGCCTGGGGGGACCCCTTATACAAAACATCCTCCCCCGCCTCCCCCTGGGTTTTCCCTCGGGCCCCCCAAAAGGAAAAGGCTCCCCCATTGGCCTGGCTTAGGCAGCTTTTTCCCTTGCTGGGCACGCTGGGGCTTCTGGGTCACCCCATTCTAAGGGGCAACTTTTACACTCCCAAATAGCTCCAGGCTCTGGTGGCTAGATTGCATGAGTGCTGATCTCTCTTTTAACCTATTTTCTTCTTTAATAAACATTAGTTTAGTTAATAAGAATTGGCTGTAAGCATGAATTTGCATAAGATCTGAAATATTCATTAACTTGGGAGGTAAAGTGTCCGATCTTTTGGGATTGGTAGAACTTTCTTATATGATGAATAAGATTTTCAGTGATCCTCATCATATTTGTCCTGGGTGTCTGGGTGGAGGCCTAAGGCTGGGTATCTTTAACTTTGTTGTTGGCGTCTGGGTAACCAGTGAGGTATCATGGAGGCGGTTTCATGCTGGCTTGGTAAACCTAAATATTGGAATATCCACCAGCTTTGGGGAGTGGATCCCCCATTTTTACAGCTTGGCCCTAATTGAGTAACCTCAGTTGGCTCCACACGGACCCTGGTCACATCATGTTTTTAAGAAAATGATTTGCATTGTTCAGTAAGTAAATATAATGTCCTCCATTCTCCTTCCTCCTGTTCAGTTTCCATTAAACCAGAACAGAAATTGCTTTGCACAGAGGAAACAATAAATAGCCTCTCAAAGGGGGAGCATGTTACTCGCTGTTACTCTCCTGTTACTCACAAAGATCTGAGCATTGATAACGTCCCTGTGCAGATTTATTAGTGGGTGACAATGGCACCTACCAGCAGTTCTTGGATTGTCTTTTGCCCCACTCTAGTTAAACACCATATTCTCATCTCCCTCTTTCTTCAAACTCCCCAAACAGCTCCACATTTGATCCTAAGAAAAGTTGCTTCTGTTTTTTTCTGTATTTTGGGGAATTTACCTCAGCAACAAAATGTATCAAAGGACATTGGGCACTAGCCAGTCACAGGAAGAGCCCTGCAATCCACAAAGCTGAGTGAGGGGCCTGGACTCCCTATACAACATCCCTCTGGTCGGCATCTCCCATTGGCTGGCTTAGGCAGCTCCCTGCCTGGCACGCTGGCTTCTGTGTCACCCATTCTAAGGCACTTACAGCTCCCCATAGCTCAGGCTCTGTGGCTCACAGTGTCATTCCAGAGATTTTCTAGGCAGCTGCATTTTAGACCCGGTGACATTCAGCTTTGTAATACCTGAGCCCCTTCATGGATCCCGCTCTTTGTCTCCAACTCAGGAGAGAGCAAAATCTCCCAGCATTCAGCAGGTTCCTGAGGCTGGGGGCCCTGCCTGCTTTTCTGGGCCCAGATGGCCCCCAGGACTCCCAAGGGAGGGGGAGCTAGTGAGGGGCACTGCAGTTAGGTTGGTCATTTTGTGCTACGTGATCTGAACTCTCTTGTGCTTTAGCTGGTTAAGAGGTTAAATGAAAGAGCGATAATGTTGGATGTGTGCAAAGAGTCTCTCTATGTGTTAAATGGTCACAATGTGCCCCGGAGAGAATTCAGCTGAAACCAGCAGGCTCTCACCTTGGCGTGGAGTTCTGGGAGATGGTGCGTTCAGGCATGCGGGAGTCTGAAGGGTCAGTTCTGCACTGGGGGTCAGGCAGCGGGTTCCACGCCTCAGGTAGGAAGCTAGAGAGCCCCCCAAGAATGTGCCCAGGGACTCCAAGATTGGAGCAGTGGATGGGCTCTGTTCCAGTCCCAGAGGCTTGAATTATCTGGGGATCCTGGGGTCCAGTTGCTTGGGTTCCCTTTACTGCAGTCCGGTGGCACCTAACCGGGTCTGGGATACACAGACACACACACACACGCACACCTCAATAAACAGAAACTTTCTCACTGCCCAGCATCCAAACACTCTTAACTCTGACCAGCTGATTTCTGGTGACTATTTCTACATGTCTGAAATATTAAATTCAGAGACATGAAGGGAGAGGTCTCCCCCTCATGGATGCCACATCCCTTTGCCTTGGGCTGAGGGGGGCTCTTTCCTGTTTCTGGATTAGGAAGAGTCTCTCCCTCCAGTGCTGCAACCTCCTGCTCCCTTTGTCTTTGGGTACAACATGTTCTATTAATGGCTCTTCCTGGGCTGGGCAGACACCATCTCCTGCTCCAGGTCTCCAGACAGGGCCCAATTACCTATTAGGCTAATGTGGCTTTAGCCTTGGGCCCTCCTATTTTTTAGGCCCTACTGGTCAGGCAAGGGGCCAGGCTGAGTGGGGAGGGGAGTAAGCTTGCTCAGGGAGCCCTGCAGGAGCGCTCCTGCCAGCAGGAAAGGCAAAGCAGTCCCCTGTGGATTGGAAGCTGCTCAGCCAGCAGCCTGCTGCTTCCCTTCCCTCATGTCTGTGTCTCCCTGCACTGAAGGATCACACTCATAGGCGTGCACAGCACATTTCATTAGGGTGTGCACCAGGGCATTTTATTAATTTTTTTAAAGGCAAACATCATAAAGGTTGGTGTGTGCGAGGGGGTGCGGTGTGCAGGAAGGAGCTCAGGACAGGGAGTTGGGATGCAGGAGGGGTGCGAGGTGCAGACAGGGGGCTCAGGACAGGGAGTTGGGGTGCAAGGTGCAGGCAGAGGGCTCAGAGCAGGGGGCTCAGGACAGGGAGTTGGGGTGCAGGATAGGTACGGGGTGAAGGCAGGTGGCTCAGGGCAGGGGACTGGGGTGCAGGAGGGGTGTGAGGTCCAGGCAGGGGGCTCAGGACAGGGGGTTGGTGGGCATGGTGCAGGAGGTGTTTGGGCTCTGGGCTGGTGCCGCTTACCTGCAGCGGCGCGCTCCCTGGGTGTCTGCCCTGGCCCCACGCCTCGCCACTCACCACATCCCTGCGTGACACCTGAAGGGGGGGGGGCACAGGACTCTGCGTTCTGCCCTTCTCATGCCTCCAGGTACCTCCCTTGAAGCTCCCATTGGCCACGGTTCCTGTTCCCAGCCTATGGGAGCTGCTGGGGGTGGTGCCTGGATCAACACATGGAGCCCTTCCTCTCCCACCCCCACAGGACCCCAGGGACATGGTGCTGTGCCAGTCGCTTCTGAGAGCGGCACGGGGCCTGCGGCACCACAGGGGGCCGCCCAGGCAGGGGGAGCAGGGAGATGAAGCAGGAGAAGAGGCAGAAAAGCACCAAGATAGACGGGAGAACCCAAGGGGACTGTCTGTGACTCCATGGTCAGGCTGTTCTAGTGCTTGAGTGTTCTCACTTGATACCTAGGAGGTGAAGTCTAAATACAGGACACACGACCAGTGGGAGGTCTGTGCCCTGGTTTATAACTGTTTGCCCTGAGGTTGGTACTCACGTTCCTGAGCTGCTGCACACAGCTTGAAGGGAGAACTGAACGTGGGTCTCCCAGGTGCCAGCTGAGTGCTCTCACCATGGGGCTGTTATAAGGCAGGTGATAGCACCAAACCCACCTCCTGCTTCTCTCCCCTCACCCTTTCCTGTGGAGCGAGGCAGGTGCCGACCTCATTCCAGCAAGAAATGCCTTAGGCGCCTGAGCCACCTGACGTCAGATGCTGGGTTCCCGTCTGTGGGTTGCTAAGCAGACATAGATGCCCCTCTGCAGCCCCGATTTAGGCACCTGTCTGTGAGAGGGGGCAGGGCTTAGGACACCCCTCCCCCCTTTTCGCCTCTCCCATTGCCTAGCTGAGATGGCTCCCCGCCTACTGTGCTGGCTTTTGTGAATCGCACTGTAAGGTGCCTGTGATGCCCATCCATTGTCTAGGGAGTTTAGGCCCCTAACAGCTTTGCAGACTATGATTTTCTAGTTGCCTACAAATTAAGGAGAGAGACAGAGCACTGGCTGGAGCATGACACATCCCAGTAAAACCCAAACTCATCCTAGGGGCACAATATTCCCTGTCGGGGTTGGGGGGGGGGAACCAAGTAAGGAAGCAAATCCCAGGGCTTCTGCCACCAGCACCTGCAGCTGAGACAATAAAGTGGAACAAACACAAAGAATTGTATGTAATGTTTTATTTACAGTAAGTAACTTAAGGTGGTAAGTAAATGGAGCCGAGAAGGAGCCTTAATAACCACAGCATGGAAAGGAAGATTCCCAGCCACTGAGAACAGTTTTTCTTTAATGGCACAACAACAGGACAATCGTCCAGGAATTAATATAGGGAATGAATGAGTTAACAGTGTCGCTTTCAATAACGTGTAATAAATCTCCGTGCCGTCCCGCTCACGTTGCCTTTCCTTTCATTACTGTCCTTTTCTATTTATTATTGTTTAAGCTTCACTTCCATCCCTGTTTATTTCCTTGTGTCTCTCCTCCCTGTCACAGATCATCCCCCTCGGTCTGCTCTCTTCTTTCCCTGATTTTATTCCCTTCCTCTCTTGCTGCCCGTGGCTGGTTCCCCTGGCAGGGATATTTCCTGTCCCTTTTTCTCATTTCTGTTTCCACCATTTTCTCATAGACTCTCCCTTATTCTTGTTTTTATTTTTCATTTCATATTTTTCTTGTGTCTCCTAATTCCCTCTGGTTAAACCCGCCCTGTCCCTGCCTCCCCCAGTGCTGCAACCTCAGGAGTTTAAAAAGTATCATGCGACTGACCCAATGATGATTTTTTTAAGGTTACATAATGTACCAGTGTTTTCAATCAGGATCTGCACCCATCTCCCCCTCCCCATGGGTGTGTTTGGACCATTAGAATGTTACCAGTTGCCCTGTAGTGACCGGGTCCCTGTGGAAGGGAGGAGCTTCCAGCAGCCATAGAGATAAGGAGCAGGGGCTGGGTAGATGGGAGTCCTCCATGATCATAGAGACTGGGGTCCATGAGGGATAGAGAGGCTGATTTCCGGTCCCCACCTCTGCTGTGTGTCTCAGGGACACAGGCTGAGCCGGGATCCCCACCTTCACCCAGAACCAGGGTCGGATTCTCCCCCAGGGACGGAGCCCGGCGGGAAAGTGAAGATCGGGCCTCGTCACCAGCATCGATAAATGTCACCTGCCCCCGGTCACAGTCCAGACAAACCCGGATCCTGCTGGGGCCCGGGGCAGGGGGCAGGGGGGTCGCAGGGGAGGTCAGAGCCAGGAACCGATCCCCCCATTGCTGCACAGCCCAGATCACCCCCTCAGGGCTATGGCTGATCCATCCCTTCCTCTTCACAGACTCTCTGGCCACCCCCACAGCCCAGTATCCCCCAGCCCCCACCTCCACCTCCCAGCAATGTCTCCCCGAGGTGAATCCCTCACAGCCCAGCACACAGGGCACAGTGTCAAATCTCTCAGGGTTGTTGGGCAGTTGCTGCCGTGTGTCTCCCCGTCTCACACGTTTCCAATCCTCAGACAGGACGAGGTTGGGATGAGCCGTGTCTGGATCCAGAGTCACATTCACTGGGGAGAGAGAATCAGAGCGTTAGGGGCAGAGCTCAGCCCTGGGGGAAGGTTTGATGGCGTCAGTGACAGAATCTGCCCCAGCTGGGGAGTGACTCAGGGAATCTCCTTCCTGCAGGATTTACTCATAAGCTCAGATCTCTCAGCACAGTGCTGGGGAGAGTCACTCCCCTGATGGAGACAGGTCAGTGACAGGGTGAAAGGATCAGCTGGGGCAGGCCTGAGTCTCACAATCTTTCCCCTCCTGCCCCCACCTCTCCCTGGGGAGGGGACTAGAGACTCTGGCAGCCCCAGCAGATGGATGCGATGTCAATGATCATTGACAGAGCTTCCCTCCACCTCACCTTCAATCTCACTGTGTCCCAGCTGCCCCTGCGCTGTATCCAATCTATGATCCCCAAAATGATCCATGGATATCCACATCTGCGGATGAGGATATCTGTGGATATAAAGAGCTATCTGTGGATTTGCAGGGCTCTACAGATCATAATCAAGTCAGAGTACAAAATTTACCACTTTCAAAAAAATCATTAAGATGAATTTCAGGTTACAGGAACATACTGTGTCAGTGGATCAAGTGAAAGTTTCTTCTAAAAATTGTTGCAAGTTTTAGTAGTGTGTGTGCATGCGCACGCACATGCTAGAATTTCACGAAAGTCAGACTTAACATTAAATTTATATGAAATTCAAAACCTTGATTGTCTGAATACTCACAATTAAGGGAATCAAGTTGCCTAAACTGTGACCCCATAAAGACACCAGCCTCCCATTTTCTGTGTTTGTATGTGGATTATGAAATATCCACCACAGATGTTTCAGTTCTTTTCTTCCTGTGTTTTGTTTTCTTTCTAGGGGTGCTGAGTTCAGTGTGGGGTTTGGATGGTGACTGACCTGCTATATAAACTGCTGATTCCTTTTCTTGATTGAGAACGGTGTTCCTGATGCAACAGGACAATTTTTGGTTTGAAAGTTCTGTTACAATGAGAGCAGTTTCTGTTTCAAACAGGCTGTTCTCTCCTTGGGATGTTGTTTCAGAGAATGATGGTAAATGTCTCCCACTGAGATCTCTCCACAGCACCTCAGCCTCTGGGTACCAATCAGCTGATTGACAAACCACCCAGATCCCTCCATCCTGGTGACGCTCAACAGAGATGAGAGGAACAGAGCCCAGACCTAAAGGGAAAATAAATAAAGATACTAATTCCATAAGTTAATTTATAAAGCAGAAGGGATAATGGACAGTTTGTAGATCCCTTACTCACACAAGAAAGCATTAATTCATGGGGGGTAGTCAGTAAAAGGGATAAATGAAAACTGGAATGTTTGAAATCCCAGTGCTCATGGACACACAAAAATTGGAACAAATATTTACAATAATTTCACTGAATCAATGGAGATATTGTTGTCTTGTCACAGGAGCAACTGAGTGCTGAGCATGTTTGGACATATGACCACTTCATTTA
This sequence comes from Chelonoidis abingdonii, assembly GCF_003597395.2. NCBI lineage: Eukaryota > Metazoa > Chordata > Testudines > Testudinidae > Chelonoidis > Chelonoidis abingdonii. The sequence continues at coordinate 7,054,161 of NC_133780.1, read as the reverse complement.
GATACTTGAATTAGATCTGAACTTTTTGAAAATCTGATCATTAGTGCATTGGAAAGATGTTTCTCTTTTAAAAAATCTAACTGGTGTCATGGTTAGTGTCAAAGCAGCAGGGGAGAAATACTCAGTCTTGTCTAAAAGTGGTAAATACATAGTTTCCCTTCCCCAGCACCACCATTATAAAGTCTTAGCAAATAAAGCTGCATTTGATTTTGACTACACCCTTAACTAACAACCAACAGTGAACCCATCAAAGGCCTAAAAGTCGGTCAGTCCCACCATACCCACACATCCTAGAAATAATTGCAGAGCAACTGAAAGGTCATATGTGTCTAGAAGTCCTTTACCTCTTCACTAAAGACCCCTTTGGGAGTCAATCAACAATTTCCTTTGAGCAAGAAAGTGCCTGGATCGTCCTGAAAATGTTTTTAATAACATCCCAGGAAAGTTTCTAGCATATTCTCCCATGTATAAAAGTGGCTGTTTGCTGAAATTTACATAAAGTTCATTATTGTAAAATATTTCATAAGCAGGGAGTCACAATTGTTGTTGTAACAGGAAGGAATAAAGTCTGCAGATCACACAAAGCTAAAACTGTTGGTGTATGGGGAGAGAGAGGGATAGAGAGAGATAGAGAGATGGTGTATGAAGATAGATAGTTAGATAGAACAGAGCACTTTAAAGCTAGGCTCCTGTCACCACAACCATTGAAGATAATGGTCAGAGTCTCAGCAGGTGCAGAGTTCAGCTGAGGAAGTTATGGAGGCATTGCTGGCAATTTCCTTTGTAAGAACAAAAACTCTTGTCCCACAGCTGGAACAAGGAGGAACACTTCTGGATGGTTGTGTGCTGGGCCAGGTCTCATGCTCAGAGTGAGGACAGGGGAGACTGAAGACTCTCACTCTCAGACTGTACCATTGTTCAGTGGCTGGAGCATCCACCTAGCAAATGCAACCCCCCTGTTCAAATACTTCCCCTCCCCCCGGCCCTGACCAAGAGGAGGGCATTGAACCTGGGTCTCCCACATCCCAGGCAAGTGTGCAAATCACTGGGCTAAAAGTTATAACGTGTGTGGCAGCACCTCTCACCCCCACCCCCGTGTTGTGTGCAGTGCAGCAGGAGCCTAACTCATTCCCCCAGGAAACACCTGAGGCAGTGGGCTCCCATTCCTGGATTGATATGTGGAGGTAGGCACCCCTAAGCAGTCCAGACTTATGGCATGTTTACACACACCGTGCTGCAGCGGAGAAGCTGTCCCAGTGCATCGGTGCTGGTGCAGCAGATCTGGTGAAGATGCCAGGAGCAACAGATGCCCCCATTGCTGGTTCTTTTCCCCAGGCCCCTGCCTTCGCACCGCCCATCTCTCCAAGACGCTGCCCTTGTGCCACCTTGTTCCGGGGCAGATCGGTCCCCCACTAGTATCGCAGCGATTAACTCTTTCTTCCTAGAAGAGGAAGCCACACCCCTGAGGCTCTGCTGGGCATGCTCCAGCTGGAGAGCTAGTATAAAGGCCTGCAGAGCTGCTCAGTCTGGGCTGACTGCTGGAGGAAAGGAAGCACACTGCCAGCTTCTGAAGAGGGACAGGCTTTGCTCCAAGACCTGATGCCCAGACAGAGTATGTCATAGAAGGGGAGCAGACTGGGAAACCTGGAAGTTATGATAGGAAGGAACCCAGGGGAACTTTAGAGGGAAATGGTGTTAAAGATGTGCTGAATCTTGGTGTATTTTGGGAGGATCCTTGCTGAGCTGGTGGCAAGGGGAACTTGCCACCACTTTGCCCCTGGGTTGGGGTGGAGGGCCTGGGTCCTCCTATCCCCCAGGTGCCTCCCCCCAGGGGGGGGGCAGGTCTGACATGTGAATCATATGGACTGTGGCCATTGGGCTGCACTGCCCTGATGAAGAGGTGATTCCCATGGACTTTAGCCATTCGGCTGTACTGCTCTTACTTGGGAGTGGTTTCAAGGGACTCCAGCCTTTGGGCCACATTGCCCTGAGAACATTGACTGTGTGCAGACAGGCCTTTAGACTGAATCTTGCCAACCTTAAGAGGTGACCACCCAAACATGGGAGTGGCGAGGTACTGATACTCCCCTTCACCCTTGCCCCAAAAGGCCATAAGGTGTTGGCCTTGCCACACACCCTTCCCCCCCGAGTCCTCACCTTTGCACCATCTCTTCCTTCCCCCCCCCAGACTCTCACCCTCTCCCCTGTTGCTCATCCTTACGGCCAGTAAAAAGTGGGAGGGCACTTTTAAAGGTGATGGGGCCCTGGTCCCACTCCATTCCAGCACCTCTGGAAGATGCTCTGTGCTGCCAGGCAACAAAACCGCCACTGCGAGTGGCAGAAGCTATGCAAGTGAGACGCTGTCCCACTGACATAGCGCCATACATAATGGTGCTTATGTCACTTTGGGGATGGTTTATTCACAACCCTGAGCAACATAAATTTTGCCAACACAAGCTATAATGTAAACATAGCCTTAGACACTTATGTTAGCAATGGGGCAGGGCTTAAGATACTCCCCTGTTGCGAGCATCTCTCACTGGCTAGTTTAGACGGCTCCCTACCTAGTGTGCTGGCTCTTGTGGATGGCATTGTAAGCTTGTCTCTCTCATTGTACAGGGAGACTAAGCACAAGTCAGGCTTTGTGGGTCGCAGTGGTGATCTTGTGATGTTCTAGGCACCTAAAAATTAGGTGGGGTGATGCTCAGCATTGTAAAGCCTACGTCCCTTCATGGATCCCACCCCTAGTCATTTAAATTAAAAGCTCATGGAAGACAAAGCCTCAGCCCTGGCTGAGGGTGGGGTGTCTCCCTTTAGATATCATCTTTTAGCTTAGGGGTAGGCAACCTATGGCACGTGTGCCAAAGGCGGCACGTGAGCTGATTTTCAGTGGCACTCACACTGCCTGGGTCCTGGCCACCGGTCTGGGGGGCTCTGCATTTTAATTTTAAATGAAGCTTTTTAAACATTTTAAAAACCTTATTAACTTTACATACAAGAGTAGTTTAATTATATATTAGACTTATAGAAAGAGACCTTCTAAAAACGTTAAAATGTATTACTGGCACACGAAAAACGTTAAATTAGAGTGAATAAATAAAGACTCGGCACACCTCTTCTGAAAGGTTTCTGACCCCTGTTTTAGCTCTTGGCCACTCTAGGAGAAAGGGTGTGTTCCTCCCTTCTCCCCCGCTCCCATGCGAAAACAAACACAAGGCACCAATCTCATTATACAGTCCTAATGGACATGAGGCAAGAGACGCTTTCATCTCAGTGTAGCTAATCAAGGTGATTGTTAACCCTCCCAAACACCCCCCAGACCACAGAATTCTTCTTGACCAGTTACACTGAGGTGAAACCACCACTTGCCTTCTCTACACACGGATTGCACAATGAGAGGGAGAAACCTGCATCGTAGTGTAGACAAACCACCAGAGAAACCCCCGGTGGACACCACAGCAATTGCTGATGGGCAGAAGAAATGTGAACAACATAGTTCATGCATCTTTGGCCACCTTTGAATAAATTCAGTGCACCTGGAAACAAAGAGGAGACTCAGCACCCTGTGTTCAGTTCCCCTCTCCACAGAGCCCAGCTGAGGAATTCCTGACTGACATGGCTGTAGACAGCACAGGCTGGATAGCAACATAGCAAAACCCCCAGCTCTCATCAGAGGGACGTGCTGGTGTGTTCCCTGTTGGTGCTGGGAGGACACAACCAAGTAAGGAAGCAAATCCCACAACTCTGCCCCTGAGAATTGCAGCTGGAAAATTAAAAAAGAACAAATCAGAATTGTCTTTCCTGCTTTATTTCCTGTCAATACCCATCAGAGTGAAAAGGAGCCAAGAAGCAGCTTCAGTACCCACAACAATGGAGAAGTGACCCACAGGTTTTGGGAACAGTTATTTTTAATTTTTGCGGATACAGACTAAGACGGCTGCTACTCTGAAACCAGTTATTTGTAGTGACACTAAAATGGCAACACAGTCAAGGAAGAAACATATGAAATGAGTAAGTTAGTCTCACCTTCAGTGATGCTTTATAAATCTGTCCCTCGTGTTCCCTTTTCTTCTCCCTTCTCTGTCACTGTTCATTTTTATTCACCATTTTTCTAGCCCTCATTTGCCATCCCTGTTTATTTCTGTGTCCCTTCCACTTTCCTCTGATCCCTGTCACAGATCATTCCCCTCATGTTTTCCATTCTTTCACCTGAGTTTATCCCTTCCTTCCTCGCTGCCTCTGGTTCGTTTCATCGTTTTTATATTTAATTTTCACCCTTTCTCCAGGACTGTTTGTTCTGTTTTACTTTCTTTTCCTTTTGTTTTCTCTGTTCCCTCTAGTTCAGCCTCTCTTGTCCCCGCCCCACATTGCCAACCTCAGAACTTAAAAATCATGAGTCACAACCAAAAACCATGAAATTGACTCTCCAAAACATGAGGGCTCAAAACAATATATAACTCTCCCTGCCCACCCTCTGTGGGTGTGACAGTTAGTGTTGCTGGCTCCCCAGTAATTACAGGGGAAGGTCACTTGGGACCCGGCGGCAGTTGCTCTGGCTGGGAGACGCCAATGAGATCTAATCCCACAGATCTGTACAAACCGCTCCCTGCTGCTGCTTCTCCCAAACACTGATTGATTCAAGCTGTGTCCCTGCCACCCCCACCTCTGTCTGTCCCCAACCTGGCTGTTAGTTCTGCCCCTTGCCCAGCCCCCACCTCTGCCCCTGAGGGCCTCTCTAGCCCCCTGCAGCTCTAGGGGTTCTTCCCCCTCCCCTGCTTCCAGGACCTGGGTAGATGGGAGTCCTTCACGGTCATAGAGACTGGGAGTCTGAGGCTAGAGAGGCTGATTTCTGGTTCCCCAGTGGGATAGTCCCCCCTCCTCCCCCGCATGTCTCAGGGACACAGTCGGAGCGGGGTGTATCTGTCACACACCCAGAGCCAGGGTTGGATTCTCTCCCCAGGGAGGGAGCCCGGCGGGAAAGTGAAGATCGGGGCCTCATCACCAGCATCGAAAAATGTCACCTGTCCCTGGTCACAGTCCAGACAAACCCGGATCCTGGTGGGGGCCCGGCTCAGGGGCAGGGGGGTCACAGGGGAGGTGAGAGCCTGGAACTGATCCCACCACCGCTCCACAGCCCAGATCCCCCCCTTAGGGCTACGGCTGATCTCTCCCTTCCTCCTCACAGACTCTCTGGCCACCCCGACAGCCCAGAATAGCCCACCCACCACCTCCACCTCCCAGCAATGTTTCCCCGAGGTGAATCCCTCACAGCCCAGCACACATTCTGAATAGTCAAATCTCTCAGGGTTGTCAGGCAGATCCTGGCATGTGTCTCCGTGTCTCACACTTTTCCCATCCTCAGACAGGACAAGTTCAGGATGAGCTGTGTCTGGATCCAGAGTCACATTCGCTGGAGGGAAAGAAAATCAGTGTTAGGGGCAGAGCTCAGCCCTGGGGGAGGGGTTGATGGTGTCAGTGACAGAATCTGCCCTAGCTGGAGCGAGACTCAAGGAATCTCCTTCCTGCAGTATTTACCCCTCAGCTCTGAAATCTCAGCACAGTGCAGGGGAGAGTCAGCCCCCTGGCAGAGAGGGGTCAGTGACAGGGTGAGAGGATCAGTTGGGCCGGGTCTGACACTGGGAATCTTTCCCCTCCTGCCGCCACTTCTCCCCAGGGACGGGACTAGAGACTCTGGTATCATAGGAGAGCCTAGAAGAGTATTATAGAAACTCTGTCTGCTGAATCTATGATCTTCCCCCTGCTGAGCCCCCTCCCCATCATGGGCAGTGGATATGGAAGGCCAGGGCAGCCTAATCCTCCCCTAACCCAGGCGGTGACCCTGCCCATGTTCTGCCCCAAGGCACCACCTCCCTTCCCCTCTACCCTGAATCTGGTGGCGGGCAGGGTCTCAGCTGCAGTTAGTGGCCTGGACCTCAGGACTGCCAGAGGCTAGGTCTGTCCTAGGCAGCTGGGTCTTCTCTGGGGCTTGCCTGGGGGTCAGGCCAGCAGCTGAGCCCAGGGGCCAGCAGCTAGGACCGGTGCTGGGGCTGACGTTGTGGCTGGCCAGCAGTCCAGAGCTCGGACTGCCCAGTGTCTTGGGGAAGCTGGAGTAGACAGGCCGAGGCTTCCCCAGCAGCAGGGGAGGGTTTGGGGCTCCTCTGGTGGTGGGGCCCACCACCTATGCTTCCCATCTTAAATCTCATTCAATCCCAGCTGCCTCCATGCAGGATTTTGTTGTTTTTCCTCCCCTTTGACACATCTTCAGGAACAAAACACATCTCGGATCCGCTCCTTTCCCGATAGCAATGGGACTCCGGCTACCAAGGTTTGACGTGCCCCAGACTGTATTGTTCAGCAGCAGGCACAATTCCCATAGTCCGCAGAACCCAGCAGAAATGTTTAAATGGTCCACAGCTCTTTTCAGAAAAGAAGGTGAACAATGTATCTCCCTCCGTTAGGGGATTTAACAAGATGGTGAGGGGGGAAATGGGGTGTGTCTGTCTATAGCTATGGGAGGATGGTGGTTCAGTAGCTGTTGGAAGTAAGTAAGAAGGTCATAGTGAATGTAGGGAAGTTAGTATTGCCTTGTTAGCGGGAGAGAGAAGCTGACATTATGGTGGGTTGAGAGAGGAGAAAGGGAACATGATTAGAGCTCTGATCACAGTAGCTCCTTGGCCGCCTGTGATAGATCCAGGACTGCTCCTGTCTGTGCCCAGTGACATGGTTTTGGGTCAGATTGATCCCATCTCCAGTCAGAGGAGGGACCATTAAATGAACTCTGGGGTCCTCTGTAGAGGGCAGGGGAAAGAGCAGCATCACTGATTCCTCCAGAGTCCACACAGGGACTGAAAATGTTTCCTATGGGCAAAGAGAACTTCCCTCTTGTACCCCCACTCCACCAGAGAACAAGGGAAATCCAAGACCAAGAGCTGTCAAGGAGAGCAAGGCAAGGCCAAGAACAACAGGAAAAAGAGACAGATCAATGATGGAGGGACAAAGGGAGATATCCCCAAGGGGAGAGGTGTAGAGACTGGTGACAGGAAACCACATTCGATGTGATTGAAAAGGAGTTCCAGAGTGGGGGGGGGTACATGAGTGGGAGAGGGGAGCAGAAGGAGGAGGGAGACACACAGAGGGCTGTGTATGGCTTCCCCAATCTGGAGGCAACCAGCCTGGGAAGGGAACAGAGTCTAAGGCTTTGCTTCATCAACTTTTATTTTTTAGAGGTCTCTTTCTCCCACCCATTTCTCTCCCTCTCTTTGCTAGGTACAGTTGCAGCTTCCTTCCACTTTTCCTATCCATTCCTCTGTTTTTTCCCCCTCTTTTAAATTATTTTGTTACTATATTTTTTCTCTCTTGACTGAGTTTTGCTCCCCTCCCCCATTGTTACCTCATCATTCCCCAAAGGGCGTCATGCTGCTCAGGTTTGGGGTGAGAGAGGGTCTCTATGGCAGTACAGGGTTTACAATGGTGCCAGGCCCACACTCAAAAGGGGCCCAGCCAGCTCCACTTGCGCTGCACCTGGAGCAGCTGGCTCTACTCTAACCCCAGCTTCTTCCTTGCCCCCATCACTCACACCTCTTGGCCAGGACTTCTCTCTGCACCCTGACCTCTCCCCCCGACCACTGTGTGTTCCTTTTGACCGGTGGCCAGCTGAGGGCTCCTCTCTGCCCCTGTCACCAGCAGGCACCGGCTGGCAGAGCTAGGGGTGGAGAAAAGCCCTCAGCTGCTGCCGCTCCTCTTTGGGCTCCCCACTGGGGGCAGAGTCCTCTCCCTGCCACTCTGCGGAAGTGGTGGGCTGGTGAAGTTGGAGGCAGCCTTCCCTCTCCACCGCAAGCACCATCAGCGCCAGGCAGGTAGGGCTGTGTGGGGCCCCAGGGACGGGGCCACTCTGCTCCTGAGCTTCCACTGTCCCTGCTCTGCGCTGACTCAGCAGGGCCTGGGGGCAGGGTGTGGGGAGTGAGACCTATGACAGGTTGTATGAGCGCTGAGGTTCCCTGCTACCCAGTGAAATCACTAGGAGCTGGGTAAAGTGGTGGAATCTCAGAACATGGCATGGCAAAAGCAGCAGCAGAGAAAGCAGTGGCAAGCTGAGGCAGACTACAGCTGCAGAGGCACATGGCAGCAGTGGAGACATTGCTTGATGCCCTCCTCCTCCTCTTTCAGGGGTGGGAGGTGAACCCATGTGAATGCACCTCTAAACTCTAGGTCTTTGACCAAGGACAACCAATGGTGTGTGGGGTGCAGTGCATGGAAAGGGGAGTAGAATGTTAAAGCAACATTCATTTGCTGGACTTTTTGCACCCCAAGGTGGGAAATTGAGGCAAAGGACATTGCCCAGTGCACTGTGGGGTGGGTGTTTGCTTGTATTTACAGGCTTTGTAATTGGGGTGTTTTTCCCAAATTAATGCTCAGTTCCTTTTCCCTTTTAGTAAAAGTTTTCATTACACACAGACTCAGTGCTTGTGTGGGGAAGTACTGGCTCTCAGGATGTCTACTCAGCACAGAAAAACCCATGGCTAGCCCCTGTCAGCTGACTCAGGCTCACCAGGCTCGGGCTGCAGGGCTGTCTCAATGCTGCATAGGCTTCTGGGCTCAGGATGCAGCCTAAGCTCTAGGACACTGACTCAGCGTTTGCAAGTGAGAAGTATCACCTCGTAGAGTTTAGTTTTCTCAGCTTATAGGGGCTCAAACCAGTTCTGTGTCCTCTTGTTAAGAGGAACCCCTAGATATTGCTGCTGCCACCACCTAGCAGAAGAGTTACAACATTATGACGTCCTTTTAAAATGTAGGATGCTGGTGAGGAATCACCTGAACTATCTGGTCCAAACACACTCCTACAGTGAAGGAAAAGGTGACACATTTTCACATGAGGTGAGATCTGAACATTGACAAAATATTAACTTTACCTTCTTCCAGAGATGCCACAAGTCTTCTCCACCCTAAAACCAACCAGATAAACAAAGATGAGAAAAGTATCAGAGGGGTATCTGAACCCATGCTCTATATACAGGATTCAACATTGTATAAACTGACACACTGAGAAAATTGGAAGTTACAAATTCTACCAGAAATGTACAACAAAACAAACAGAACTACACAGACAGCGTGTGAGCAATGCTGTCTGGTTGTTTCATATTCTAAAACAATCTCATTTCCTGTAGAATTATTCCTACTAAGTTATAATCAGACTTTACCTGCAAACACACTACACCGCAAAAACCAAACAAGCAAAAGACCCTATTTAAGGCAAATTCCTGCTTTTACTGAAATCAATTATGTCTTCCAGTGAATTCTGAGAAGAGGGGTTATTCTAAAAAAATACACAAGAATGGGGGAAAGAAGGTTGCTTATGTTAACATTGGAGAATTTGCTATTTCTTTGATTAAGTCATATAACCATGCCCTCTACAACTCTTCATATCTTTACCAAAAGAGTATATTCATCACGTTACTTCATTACATTTTCAGAACAAAAATTAAGGCTGAGCTACTGTTTCTATTCAAAATATCAGTATTTTTTAATTCCTTAGAATGTTATTTCAGGTTACCTTTAGTTTTAGAATTCTCAAGTTCAATCTGAGACCTATTATTATGTTATACTATAAACATGACAAAAAGCATACACGGGGGAAAAAGAACGTTATAAGGACACAACTTTGTTCAAAAGGGTTTACACATAGGAAGAAGGAGAATGACACTTACTAAGTTCTGCTGCATGTTTCTCTAAAAAACAAAACAAAAATGGATCAATTATTAGTAGATGGGCTTCTCTTTCCAGGGATATACATTCAGGGTGGGATTTTCAAAACTGCCTAAGTTACTGAGGGGCAGAAGTTCCAGTGACCCCTATGTCACTTAAGCATCTTTGGAAATCCTACTCGTAAAGGATTATATACATGATGGCTGAGATTCACCTATGATGTGCAGGCTAATACAAGGCCCTCTGTACCATTCAGAGCCTACATAGGCAGCAGGCTGTGTGCTGTGGGTCAAGTGTCAGAGCCATGACGCACATTGCAGCATGTCACAGGAGGAGACTATGTTGGCCCCAGATATTACAGAACGACTGAGACTTTGATGCGTACCACAAAGGCAAAAAGGTTTAGTTTAGTTTTCTCCTTCTCTGTCTATAGCATTGGTCTGTGTCAGTACTAACATTCAGTGCCCAAAGCTCTTTAACACAAACTCAAGGCTGATGCAGGGCCGGCTCTAGCCATTTCGCTGCCCCAAGCATGGTGGCACACCGGGGGGGCGCTCTGCCGCTCGCCGGTCCCGCGGCTTTGGTGGACCTCCCGCAGGCATGCCTGTGGATGCTCCACCGGAGCCGCGGGACCAGAGGACCCTCCGCAGGCACGCCTGTGAGAGGTCCACCGGAGCCACCTGCCGCCCTCCCAGCAACCAGCAGAGCACCCCCCGCGGCATGCCGCCCCAAGCATGCGCTTGGCAGCCTGGAGCCAGTCCTGGGCTGATGGTGTCTTGTGCATTCAAGAACATCAATTTCAGCAAAACTGAACCTTTGGAAAAGCGGGGAATACAGAGTAAAGGTACAAGCCTGAACATACATCCTGAACTCTGCTCCCATTAAGTGACACTTCAGTACACCCAGAACACCTAGACTCACAGACTGCCTGTTCCCCGTACTGAACAGGAGCTACCCCCCATCACCCCTACACTGAACCACCTCACCTATTCCACAGAAAACAACACATCTGCTCAATTTTATAGCTGCTTCAACCCTATGTGCACTATGCCAGCTGACGTTATCGTTTCATTTACCTTTATTAAATTCACAAACCGCATCATCACCTCCCAGCTATTGACAATCCTCCACTGCAAGAAGACTCCGTGCCCTCCTGTACACAATCATCCAGCACAGCACTGAAATGAGGCATGTTAGATCTCACCAAGCACATATGCACCTCTTTTCTTTGATCACACATATAGGAACATAAGAACAGCCATACTGGGTCACACCAAAGGTCCATCTAGCCCAGGATCCTGTCTTCCGACAGTGGATGGTGCCAGATGCTTCAGAGGGAATGAACAGCGCAGGGTAATTTATTAAGTGAGTTATCCCATCATCCAGTCCCATCTTCTGGCCATCAGAGGTTTAGGGACATCTGGAGCATGGGGTTGCATCCCTGACTATCTTGGCTAATAGCCACTGAGGGACCCATCCTCCGTTAAGTTATCTAATTATTTTTTCAACCCAGTTTTCCTTTGGACTTAACATCTTCTGGCAACAAATTCCTCAGGTTGACTGGGCATTGTGTGAAGAAATACTTCCTTGCATTTGTTTTAAACCTGCTGCCTATTAATTTCACTGAGTGACTCCTGGGACAGTTCAGGTTGGAAAAGAGATGACTAAGGTGGGATATGATAAAGGTCTATAAAATCATAACTGTTGTGGAGAAGGGGAATCTCCCTTACATCCTCTGCAGTGAAGATGGATGCAAATAACTCATTTAGATTCTCTGCAATGGCCTTGTCGTCTTTGAGTGCTTCTTTATCACCTCGGTTGTCCAGAGGCCCCACTGACTGTTTGGCCACCTGTTTTTGCATCTTTGGCTAGTTGCTCTTCAAATTCTTTCTTGGCCTGCCTAATTATCCTTTTACACTGGACTTGCCAGAGTTTCTGTTCCTTTCTATTTTCCTCAGGAAGATCTGACTTCCAGTTTTTAAAGGACATATTTTGCCTCTAACCACCTCATTTACTCTGTCTAATCTGTTATTTGGGGTACACAAATACACACAAAAGGGTCCAGGAGAGTGGCTCATCCCTCTTCCTCTTCTCCCCAGGGGCACAGTCCATGCAGTTCACCTCAGATCACAATCACAGCTCTGCCAAGCTGCTCCCATGGATCTCCTCCACCCTTCAGTACAGCTGCACCTAACAGTGAATGCAGCTAGCCTGCATGCAGATAATTTCCAGTGGCTGTTGCCAGCACCAAAGGGGGCAGAGTAAAGGTCACTGGGGCAAATACCTCAATTCTGTATTCCCTATTTTTCCAACTTGTCATGCCGGAATGGTACAAGATACCAGAAGGCAACTGCATTAAGAAAGGTTTTAGTCAGTGAATTTAATCCCCTTTCCATAGCCACTTCTTCCGTCACTGCAGCTCCAAACCTCTTCCCCTTGCTCCTCTGCTCCCTAATTCCCACTCCTCCTCAATGAGCATTTACACATGGAATTTATTTTCTTTTTCAAAAATATCAGAGCAACCTTTGCGTATCTGCTGTACTCAGATTACATTTGCCTCAAAATAAAACCCCCTATTATAGTATGGCACCTTCCCATTTCTATCCATGATCAGATTTAAACTCACAAGGCCTAGGTGAGTACTCAGCTGTTAGAGCCAAAACAGCTTATGTTGAGCCGCACAACCTCTGAGTCAGAGCTTCCTTTCAGTGCTCTAGGACTGTCTCTCGGCAGGTGCTCAGTATAATTCATTTGGCTCCTGAGCATTAGGCTATACAGAGAGCTAAGCCTTTTTCAACTTTGTTCTGCCAAAGTGAGCTAAGCAGGCATCTCACCCATTGTCACAAGAAATGGCTTTGGAGCCCAAGCAGCCTGACTCCAGGAGAGGGGGTTGTGGATGTGGCCAGCAAGCAGAGCTAGTCACCTCCCTGCAGCCTGGGCTTAGGCACCAAACTCTGTGAGAAGGGCGGGGCTTAGGACACACCCCTCTGCAATTGGCTTTTATGGATCTCATTCTAATGTGCATCTCTCTCCACATCACGGTGGTGTTCCAGTGATTTTCCTAGGCATCTAAAAGTTTGGTGTTGTGATGTTCAGTGTTGGAACACCCAAGTCCCTTTGTGGGTCTGGACTTGTGGAAATTAGTTTAGCTCTATTGATTTCAATAGCATGATTTTGGTTTATACCAGCAGATCATCTGACCTAAGAGGTCATTTCTGTACAAAGCCCCCTTTTCTGTTGTTGCTCGTAAGGTTTTCTTGTCACCCTCTGATGTGCACTTTCCTCATATTCAGGCTTATCCTATTTTAAAAAATGTTACATTGAATAGTAAATCTAATAGAACAGGAAAACAACACCACTATCACCACCGTGCTATGGGGATACAACTGTGTACAAAAAATTGACTTATGGGAAGAGGAAGAATGAGACTTACCGAATGGCTGTGATTTCTTTTCCTCATTCAAGAACACATTTATTTACTTACCCTACTGGCTATTCCACAGGGAGCACCAATGTAGCATGTGGGTGCACTGCACTTTATTAGCAAAACCTGATTTTAAGTATATCTATCAGGCTTTGCAGCGTCATGTGAGAAGTGAGACCAGAGACAGACATAAGTGACCCCAGAGAACTGGAAGACAGAAGACTGAGCAGGATGCAGAAAACACAGCTTTGATCTGGGTCTCTCTGGTTCAGCCCCATTGCCCAATTTTCTCCTTCCAATTCCTTCCCCTCTCTCCACTCCATACATGGAAATGTCATGGTCTGTTGTATTAGGACAAGATTGTATCTTGCACAACACCCCGACACAAGGTAGTAAGGGGGAAATGAAACTCTTTAGTCCCATGCATGGGGTCCCTGGATCCTTGCCATGTGCATTGGATTGGAGGAGGCTGTGCTGGCACAATACACACCACTGCAAAGGACAAAGAGCAGTGGACAGTGGACTGAGCTTTCACTCCACCCTACAGTGCTCCAGTCAAGTACTGGGGGAGATGTTCTCTGTGTCTGGAGCCAGTGCAGATTACTACCCTTCCCCCCTAGACCAAAGGGAAACCTTAGTAACATTTCCTTCCCTGTGCTGCTGGTGGTGGTGCTGTCAGATGCTTCCCATCAGGCCTGGCCCAGTGTCAAATATTTCACTGTACTAATTTCTTTGAAGAAAGTCTCTTGTGAATTACTCTGTATTTCCTGATCCTCAAGTTACCTTTGATCCAGAAGAGATAAGCACTAAGGGCAAAGGAACCGAGCAAAACCATCAGGATCACGCTCAGAGCCACCATCCAGGGATTCACCCTTGGGAAAAAGGGATCTGAAAAACAAAATCCCAGAGGGACTCATATTACTCTGTAAGCTGGGACAAAAATCAAATAACTCCATTTCATATAAGACCCCCATAGGACTTGTCTAAAATAAAGGCACTGCATAAAACACAGGAAACTGATGTTAACAATGACTCCAACCAAGACAGCCATCAAATCTGTACATCGATATAGAAGTGAACCCGGCTTGATTTGCAATGACAGGCAGCATTCTCCAGTCCCTTGGGCAGTGGGATGGGATTTGTGAGACTTGAGTTTTGGTTCAATATTTGCTGGTGACCTGCTGTGTGACCTTGGAAAAGTCCTTTCCTCTCTCCAGCTCCATTTCCTCTCCAGCCTTTTTAGTGTCTTGATTATTTAGACATTTTTTCTTTGTAGCAGGAACCGACTCTCACTCTGTTTTTTTTGCAGTGCTCAGCACAGCAGTGCTACAATCTCACGTGAGGCATCTAACGTAATACTGCTGCTAGCAATAGTAGCGATCATGAGTCAGAGTGCTGCAGGGTTAAAGTCATTGATCAGAGTGGTGTTATGCCAGGAAAGAACAAGGCTATCAATGCTAAAGAACACAGAAATTGCCAGGTTGAAAATTTGCTTGTCAATCCACTATCTCCCCCTAAATCTTTCAATGAATCGTAATCACAATTCATCTGAACTTACTGTGCAGGAAACTACTGTGATCCTCCTGTTTAAACCTCAGATCTAAATCTCACCCATCTTCCTATACAACATCTTCCAGGTCTGACCTTTTCTCTCTGCCCACACTTCCCAAACTCTGGTCTAAATCTTGATCATCCCACATCTTCACTGCTGTGATCTCCTCCTCCCAGGCCTCAGTGCTCCCCTCCAAATCAAATTGATGCAAAATACCTCCGCTAAGATGTCATCACTCTGACTATATTATCGGACTCTTTAAATCCCTCCATCGGCTCCTGTCTTCCAATGCATCAGACACAAATTTCTTGTCCTCACTTACAAAACCCTCCAGGTTAGCCCCACTCAGCACATCACCATCAGATTGATTCCTTGTTTATTTCACCAGTGATGCCAACTTCCAATTCTCTGCTTCTTCAACAAGGTATTTTGTGCTTTCACACAAACCGCCCCTTAAGAATGGGGAAAACTCCAGTCAAAATCTATAAAGCCAATATCTTGTCCTGCTTTTGGTTTCTCCTCAAAAGTCATCTCAGCAATGATGCAACCTGAGAACGGCTAAGCAGGTGGTGAGCTGTGATCATCACTATTTGCAGTCAAGGATTTATGAAATGATAGATGGTGGTGGTGATATCTCGGCCCCACTGAACTTAATAAAAGTTTTGCCATTGACTTCAATGGGCCAAGGATTTCCATGGGGGGGCGTGAGCTTCACAACAGAGTCAAGTGCTGTTCCCTCATCCCAAAATGGTCAATAGACTATCTAACAATCAACATCTTTGTAAGAGTGGGGAGCATGTTTGGCTGTTTGTCTACTGTGCCTTCCTTTTACTGTTCACTCAAATACAGTTAAAGTATTCGAATGAGAGATTCAAAATCTACTAAATCAAAGAAAGCAAATGGAACATAACACATTCTTCAGACAGGTCAATTCTCTCATCATTTCTGGTAGGGAAGTAAAGTAACTAGATTGGTCTGATTACTCTTCAGCCTATACAGTATGGGTGGGTGTGACACTCCATACCCCATATTCAGCACTGTCATAAAATTATGAAAAGTTTTGTACAAAGTATGCCTCGTAAGGTACCATTCTAAGTCTTGATCTGTCGAACTTAATAACTTTACATACAAAGACAATATATACAATCCAACAAGATATTAAAGTTTTGCTATATGTGTGTTACTGAAAGATGTTGTAAAGTTGGAAACATCCACAAATGGCCTTTCAAATACAATGAAGAAGCTAGACAGTGCTAATGGCCCATCAGCTAAGACAATGGACCATGGAAAAGGCTTGTCCTCAACTGTGTATGCTTCAGCCAGATTATGGATGATGGCTGCTATGACTCATCAAGCATTTGGAGGCATGCAAGCAGACCACATGATACTGAACTCCATTTTGGTACCTGTATTTTTCCACAAACTGGGCTAGGAAACAAAGGGGCTCTCATCACGTGGAAAGACTATAAAAGATGGGATGTGACATCACCAAGGTCCTCACTCTCTCTGCAAATCAACACTGGAGGAACAACGATTGAACTAGGGAAAGTGCTGATCCCAGACTAAAAAGATTTCTAGCCTGTGTACGGAAACCTGATGGTACTATTGACACTGCTTGATTCAAATCCTGTGTAGTATATTAGGCTTAGATTGTGTTTTTATTTGCTAGGTGATCTACTCTGATCTCTTTGCCATCACTTCCTATCACTTAAAATCTATCTTTCTGTAGTTAATAAATCTACTTATATTGTACCTAAAACAGTGTGGTATGAGTGAAGTGTTTGGGAAAAATCTCAGCTCAGTTAAAGGTTTTGTGCATATTGCTTTCCGCATAGTGGTATGGGCAAACTGGGTAATTTTTTTTTCTGGGTTTAATTTCCTAGGTAACCTGATTTGTTCTGTTTGCTATCACTTACAATCGCTTAAAAATCTCTCTGTAGTTAATAAACTTGTTTTATGTTTTATCTTAACCAGTGTGTTTTTGATTGAAGAATTTGGGAAAAATCTTAGCTTGGTTAACAAAGGCTGTTGCATATCTTCCCC